>NW_027106871.1:307280-309263 GCF_000696795.3 Halyomorpha halys | reverse complement strand
ACTATTTTTGTAGTACAAGTCCATCTGAATATTTCTGCCTACATAAACAAGTACTCTACTTTTGTACTCCACAATGAAATCTATAACCATGGTTCATAGTTGCCCAATCAACATCTTACATAATCTTCACTTTAACCAATTTGACCAAAAATTGTCTTCAAGTGATTATCTTTAGCGATTGGTAATTGTCATTAGGTTATTGGACATTTTACTTTCACTTACCGATATATGGAATATACACCAAAGAGAAATATTCCGATCATGCAAAGTTCGAGTTTTCAACGGAAAAATACGTTCCAAGTCCAAACCACCAAGTCCCGCAAAATGGTCTCGGTGTGTGAGAACAGCTTAGCTCAAAAACGAAACCTCATACAAAACTGAAACTAAATATTTAGGGCTTGTCTATGCCCGGGATGTTCAACCAACTAATCAAAGTTTTCATTAAAATTGACGAATCGATAGTGCCACTTTAGAGAATCGATTTTACAATTTTTTATGATTTTCCCAAAATCAATATTCAAGTCTTTAGCATCAGATAGATCTTATCTTCATTATAATAATCTAACAGGGCTCTAATGACGAATAAAAAAAATGTTTCTAAACTTTAATTGTGTTTAAGTAAAATAAATAACCAGTTCGCATTTTCAGCACAAATAAACAATGATTAAATATAAAATATTAAAGAATTTGATAAAAACCTAAAGAAATAAAAAACAAATAGATTCGAATCCAGAATATCCCGAATCGCTCCCCCCTCAACCCGGTCTCTTCCAATCGCATACGTATTTACATTTTATACGTATTAAATAGGGTTCATGTTTTGTTAACACTGCTGTATTTTTGGCAGGAACAAAGTGATATTCGTTATTTTTATCTCGAAAACCCCTAAAATGCGAATTTTTGTAAATGTTGTATGATCCGCTCACTGCATCAGGTTTGTATTAATAAATATAAATTTAATTAAACTTACGTTTATATTTTTTATAATAATTATCATCTTTTTCATAATTATATTGTTTATATGGGTCCTATACACATACATTATATGTTTTAAATACGATTTAAAAAATTGCCAAATACCTTAAATTTAAAAAAAAATTGAATTTGTGTATCTACGTGTTGTTCTAAGATATAAATGGATTGTGGCTTCGTTCAGCCTTAACTGTCCCCACTCCTGCCTTAGACTATCTTGAAGGTATTTTATTTTTTGGACTATTATTAACTATAATCGAAATTTGCTCATTATAGTTACTGATTTTACAGAAACCCCTGATTTAACCCATAACAGGAAAGGTTAGTCTGTTATATCCAGTATTTATAATAAAATAGTACCTATTGAAATGAAATTATATAACTGATTTAAACTTTGCAAGACCCGGCTAAATCACGACTAATCACATCACTTCACCTTTACTCGACATGAAATTTGTATTCACAGCATGAAACACCAGTTTTCCTTGACAATAAAGATTCCACAAACAGATACGTTGGATTAACATTCGAACGATAAATGACATGAAGTACACATACAAAAAAAAAGAGACAAACCCTAAATCGAAGACTAATACTTATTTTTTCACTCCTTTTAAATTAACCAAAATTAAAACTTACACTCACCTACTGCGGACAATATGGACTTGTCAACTAACGCAAATAGTTGGAACAGCAAAACAGAGTGATATCAACAGACTGCAAATTTGCAGGCGAAAAGATTTTGGATAACTACAAAAAGACCTTAGTAAGTCAACAACAATTTTTAATCTGAATGATCTTCACTTGATTATATTAATCTTCACATGCCAACTTGTGGACGCAAACGGACAAGTTACTAAAGACTCCATAACAAATCACATAGACGTCTTAACACTCTTATAAATGCTGCGGCCACAACAATCATACCAGGTAACGTACGTAGAAGACTGAAAAGGAGTTGGATGAAGGATCTTCACATCTAAAAATTAAGTCTTATATCACGCCTGGAGG
>NW_027106871.1:305823-306545 GCF_000696795.3 Halyomorpha halys | reverse complement strand
GTAAGACACAACACGAATTACTTTTTCTTTCTACACAGTAATGCACTACTAACTCACATTTTATTTCTGTTTTAGAGGGTTCAGAAAAAAAAAAATAAGCTCGGGCCTTCTATCGAAAAACTTAAAAATTCGAATTTACAAAACTATTATCCTTCCCACTGTTCTTTATTGATGTGAGACGTGGCCTCTTACACTATGGAATGAACAGCGCCTTAAGGTTTTAGAAATTAAACTATTATGCAAAATATTCGGACCGAAAAAGGATGAATTAACGGGAGAATTTAGAAGATTACACCACGCTGAATTAAGGGACCTACACCCGGTAAATGTAATTCAAGTTATAGCATTGCGGCGTATAAGATGAGCATGTAAGGTTGTATGGCTTAGTAACAAGCGGATCCCTAAAATTTTAATAAACACTGAACCAACGGATAATCGTCCGAGGGGTAGAGACCGAAACGTAGATGGGAGGATTGCGTTAAAACAGATTTAGTGGAATTGGGTTTGGGGGGGGAGGGGTATCACTGGAGGGATGTATGCGGAGAGCGTATGGTGGTATCGGCGTCGAGCCTTCGGGTTCGTTAGGCCTTTATTATAATTATTATTGAAAGAATAAAAAAAAAAAAAGAGTTCAGAACACCCAAACTTGACACAAATAAATATCACTATGGACCCTTCAGAACCACCTTTCGCACTGAGGATAAAATTTCGTCCAAGACATT
>NW_027106871.1:290885-305773 GCF_000696795.3 Halyomorpha halys | reverse complement strand
TGTTCTTTATGGATGTGAGACGTGGCCTCTTACACTATGGAATGAACAGCCCCTTAAGGTTTTCGAAAATAAAGTATTACGCAAAATATTCGGACTGAAAAAGGATGAATTAACGGGAGAATTTAGAAGATTACACCATGTAGAATTAAGAGACCTACACCCAGTAAATGTAATTCAAGTAATAATATTGCGGCGTATAAGATGAGCATGTAAGGTTGTATGGCTTAGTAACGAGCGGATCCCTAAAATTTTAATAAATTTTGAACCAACGGATAAGCGTCCGTGGGGTAGAGACCGAAACGTAGATGGGAGGATTGCGTTAAAACAGATTTAGTGGAATTGAGTTTGGGGGGCATCACTGGAGGGATGTATGCGGAGAGGCGAACCTCCGGGTTCGTTAGGCCTCTTTTATTATTATTATTATATGAAAGAGTAATACAAACCAAAAAAAAAAAAAATGAGTTCAGAACACCCAAACTTGACACAAATAAATATCACTATGGACCCTTCAGAACCACCTTTCGCACTGAGGATAAAATTTCGTCCAAGACATTTAAAGAACCCAACGTACCTATAAAGAAGTCATGACCTACGATAACTAAGGAATATAAAGTAAGGACAGTAGCCCTGCTCAGGTATCGACACCTTTGTCAGATCTGGTAAAGACCTCATTTACCCGTAGCTCCCTAACAGGTGGGTCATTAGAGAAGAATGCAGTTTCCTCACAACTACATTGCCACATTCACTGATTACCAGGTTTATACTTTTTGATGCGTTGCATTAAACCGATTGCGTACTAGTACAAGACTCCAAGAGGAGAAAAAAAGGCAGTGATTTCACCCCAATTTTTGATTACTTTAATGAAAACTATGTATAATTACTAGTCAAAATTGACGAGTCTGCCAAGTATAGGCAGGGGGAATAAAAGATGGCGGCTGTTTAAAAACAATTAATTTTTCATTTGGAGCTCTATATCTTTAAAACTACCAACATCAACAGAAAATCTAAGACGTCATTTAAAGTAGAGTAAATTTGCTAAAATGTAAGCTCTAATACAGATATTTACGTTCAATAGTTCTCGAGATATAGCTTTAAACTGAAAGATCAGTAGTTAGTGAATTTATTTTGAAAAATCTATATCTCAATAACTATTTGACGTACAGATGTCTGTTAGCACTCAAATTAAAGCTAGTTTAATGAGCTATAAATTAGTTTAATACGTTTATCATCGCAGGGGTAGTTGTTTTCATGATATTTGCTTAAATAAATTGATTTATTGTTGCTTGGACAAATTTTCATCTGGGAAGTTTATATTCATACGCGAATATGCATAAAGACTACTATCTCTACGAAGATAAGTGTCATCAACTACTTTATAATAAGTTAAATTTCCTTTATTTTGACTGCTGTCAGACCTATGTGCGTCTTATGCATTTAGAGATATATTTTTGCAAACATTCAACATTTTATACAAACCACTATAAATTATAATTTTGTGAGTTTATTTTGTCAAATATCATAAAAAATACTACTCCTACAAAGATGAACATAAATAACTATTTTGTATTAAATTTAACTAGCTTTAATTTGAGCGCTGGCAAACATCTGTACATCCAATGATTTCTGAAATGAAGTTTTTCATAAATCAAACTTATTGTCCGAACAACTATAAATCAATTTATTTTAGCAAATATCATGAAAACTACTATTTCTACGAACGTAAAGGTCATAAACTACTTTAGAGTACATTAAACTAGCTTTTGCTAAGATACATCTGTACGTCACATAGTTCCTGAGATAATAAATAATTAAATTAATAATCAAAATAAATTAACTAACTACTGATATTTCAGTAGATTTTTAAGAAATGTTGCTTTTTAAAAAGCTATATCTCGAGAACTATTGGACGTAAATAGCTCTATTAGGGCTCATATTTCAGCAAATTTTCTCTTTTAAATTATGTTTTTGTTGTTGGTAGTTTTTAAAATATAGAACTCCGAATGAAAAATTAAAATTTTTTAAGGTTTTGAAACAGCCGCCCTTTTTTTATTCCCCCAACCTATATTTGGTAGACTCATCAGTTTTGACTAGTAATTATACATAGTTTTCATTAAAGTAATCAAAAATTGGGATGAAATAACTGCCATTTTTCTTCCCGGCTCTTCTTTTGCTCTATTTTTCTTCCCCCGGTACTATACGTTGAATGAAGTCTTTCAACTGATCGATAAGAGAGCGATTACGAACCAAATTAAGAAATAAAAAGTATAATTAATAATAATTGTAATAAGTTTCCTTTTCATTGTACTTTTCCTTTTCGATTCTATTAAGCATTAGAAAATAACTGTGAATTTAGCATATTATATAGCTTTTAAAAATATTAAATTATAGAAGTTAAAAAGAGTACAATATCCCTCAAACGTCCTCGTGAAAACATATATGGATTTACAACGATTTTTGTTTTTTTTTAATTTTTGACCCTGAGCAATACATGAGATTATAATCATGATTTTTGTTTACTCTAATCAAAATCAAATATCCAAAGCGGAACTAATTGAAGAATCTCTTGCAGATTCTACGACTTAGCCATAACATTTATTTTTCCGATGCGATAAATATCGTTTGAAAAATATGCATAAATATCCATAATAAACGTAGAGAAAATACATTCCAATATTGCGTGTTCGAGACAAGCGATTTTGACTATCTCAGGAGATAATCTTTCCTTTCTACAGACATTTTCAGATGGACGATGGGTGTTGAATAGGCTATTGCAAATAGGCGAAGCTTCAATAAAATGGTTTTTATAAAGTAACCGATTGGGAAATCGATGATAGTAGTCTCAACCATTTCAAATTCCCCTTCACTGCTATTGTTCTTTCACGAACCACTTTTTCACATACTGCCAATCCAGAAATTATTACTTCTCATGCGATAAAGGTCGTAAAACAATTTTTGAATAAGAAAAGAATTATTTTTTATAAGGAACAATGCGATTTACAAAATCTGTTTACTTCATTACGGTACCTTCTTCTTTATAATACAAACATCAACTTCTTTGAAAATAAAAATCGGTGACTAACATGGGAACAGAAGCTGAGAAGAAGAAAGTGAGACTAGTGATTATAAGAGATAATAAAAAATTATGTTCAAAACATTATTTATTATAATTAATAGAAAATATTACAGGCATTTTTGTTTCTTCGAGTGCTTAATTATTGATACATTTTTAGTGAATATAATCTATATTGTATATAAAAATCTGTAATATAAACTGAATAATGATTTAGTTTTGTAGTCAATGTTATGACCATCAATATCTAATTAAGGATACCCATCTTACAGAGGCTGGGTCGGCCCTAATAGTACAAGAGCCGGGAAGAAAAAAATGCAGTTATCTCACCCCAATTTTTTATTACTTTAATGAAAACTATGTATAATTACCAGTCAAAATTGATGAGTCTGCCAAGTATAGGTAGGGGGAATAAAAAATGGCGGCTGTTTCAAAACCTTAAAAAAACATTAATTTTTCATTCGGAGCTCTATACGTTAAAAACTACCAACAACACTAGAAAATCTACAAGAACATTATTTAAAGAACAGTAAATTTGCTGAAATATTATCCCTAAAAGAGCTATTAACGTGCAATAGTTGTCAAAAACAAAATTTCTTAAAAATCTTCTGAAAGATTAGTAGTTAGCCAATTTATTTTGAGAAATCTATATCTCAGGAACTCTGAGACGTACAGATATCTATTAGCAGTCAAATTAAAGCTATTTTAATGGACTATAAAGTAGTTTATAATCTTTACTATCGTAGGAATAGTAATTTTCATGATATTTGCTAAAATAAATTGATTTATAGTTGTTCGGACAAATTATCATTTGCCAAATTTATATTCATATGTAAATATCATAAAAACTACTACTCCTACGAAGATAAGCGTCATAAACTACATTATAGTGAGTTAAATTTCCTTTAATTTGAGTGCTAATAGACATCTGTACGTCAAATGGTTTTTGAGATATAGATTTTTCAAAATAATTTCTCTAACTACTGATCTTTCAATATGACCCATACAGCATTTTTATGAAATGTTGCTTTTTAAAAAGCTATATCTCGAAAACTATTCAACGTAAATAACTCTATTAGGGCTCACATTTTAGCAAATTCGCTCTCCTTTAAATGACTTTCTCTTAGGTTTTCTTGTGTTGTTCTTACTTTTTGAGATAAAGAGCTCCAAATGAAAAATTAGTTTTTTTTATCGCTTTGAAACAGCCGCTTTTTTTTATTCCTCCTACCTATGTATGTTATGTCCTCCTTGGTAGACTCACGAATTTTGACTAGCAATTATACGTAGTTTTCATTAAAGTAATCAGAAATTAGGATAAATAATTATCTGCAACAGCCCGATTTGAACCAGATTTACTTTCATCTTTGCGATTATGAGATAATGATTTAAAAATACATTAACCTCTGTAAGAACCTCGTTAAAACAATTGTTGGGGAAGATACGAATAAAATTTCCCAACAATTTTGACCTGATTTTCTAACATAGTGTGTGTAAAGTTTAAGGAAATATACCTCCACTAAATCGGGTATATAAGCTGTTTTAACAATGTTTTAAAAAAAAAAAATGTTTTTTTTTACAAAACTTTTAACGATTAAAATAAAAAAATACTTGGTCCTTGGCCATTTTCGCCCAATATATTCGATCCATCTTAATGATCTTTTTTTTTTTTTTTTTTTTTCTGACCTCCTAGAAAAAATTAAATATATACAGACAGAATGAAATGTATATACACAGGCAAATAAATATCTTGGATTGCCAGTGTGGCATTATAAGATAAGCTGCGGGGTCCGCTGAAGGCGGTGTCATATCTTAATGATCTGATAGATCTAACACTGTTATAATGATCGCAAACTTCTTTACAACATCGGCTTTATTATAAAGAACCATCAGCTCAGCATTAGTTCGCTGCATCCATCCTCTATCATTACCGCACCGTAAATTCTGAGGAGAATCCGTCGTTAAATCCTAACAAGAGCCAGTTCCTAAGTTATAGAAAGTGTCCAACACTCTGATCCATAAACCACCATCGGTCTAATGTTCCCACAGGCATTCTCTAGATACCCTAGTCCACAGCAACACTTAGTTGCATCCCATTATCCAAAAGTAGAAGAACTAACATTTCTGAAATAATCTGAATTCCAAAATAGATGAAATTCTCTAATTTCTCAAAAATATACTCACCAACATATACCTGTCTATCTTGCTGCCGTTCCCCAATAGGGTTCGCGTGTATATGTTTCATCTTTGTTTCATTTATGAGTTCCATTCTTTCAGTCTCTCATTGCAGGCATTAACCGTCACTCAACAAGTACTCTCAATCACTTCAGATTGACTGGAAAGCCTAGGATCATGGTTAACCTGTAGAATACTGAATCTCCGCACTGCACACTCTAGCCTTAGGTTAAAAAGAAGCCATGCACGGCAGTTGCCCTGTCTGATTCAATGGTGTGTACATCCTTGAACTCTTATAAAACACTTGACTCATGTCAATTCATTGTCATGCAGACCAGGCGTTCAAGTTTCAATACCCCAAACTTCAAGGACACTCCCTCGTATATTTTCATTTTTAAACGCTGTCATAAACGAAATCTTTGAAATCAAAGTATAATTGGTGGGTGCTAATTCTTAATTCCGTCGCCCTTTCCAGTAAGGGTCTGAGAGAGAAGATCTGATTGGTGTTATACTTTGTATAAGTCCTGTTTGATCCAGGCTACACCCAACCGAGTAAAGGGTAGAAGTCTGTGAAATAAGAACCTTGAAAAGATTTTGTAAGAGTCAAAAATAGTGCAAAAAGAAGTCTCATTTTTTCGAATTTATTGCAATTGACATTTTCATATCTCCTGCAGGCTGAGCTAGTGCCATTGTCGTGATTGGTTCTTTACCTTAACAGAAAAGTTAGGAAGGTTTGTACAATTTTAGCTGGTATAGTTGTAGCCAGTTTTTTGCCATTAAAAATTTCAAAAAGTATTTTCAAATGAGTCTCGAAGAAAGAAACATACATTTAGATAAATACATAAACATAAACTTGAACGACACATCGATTCTTCGTTGAGATTCTTCTTATCTAGAGGAAATTTAAAAATATTTTTTATTGCAGTGAACAATTCTTTGAGTTGTCTCAAGGGTGTTCAAAACTAGTGTTTATACTTCGCGAAAAATTTTCCATTTCAGGAAAATGTTAAGATTTGGAAGAGGAAAAAAAATGGAAGGAGTTAATAACGGAAATTTTTCCCTTATTTTCAAGCGCCTAAACTCAGAACAATGGATAATTTTAATCTATTTATTTAAAATTCTGGGCAATGTAGATAGAAAAGAAGTACTTAAATAAGTCTTGTATAGATGGATACTATAGATGTAGTAGATCAGTTGTTCATTATCCCATTGAAGATTAACTTCGATTACCATTGGTTGGAAAGTTACAAGTTGTAACAAATGTTACAAGAGTACTATAGTCTAGCGACCTCAAACTTTTTTTTACTAATAGAATGCTTTTTTCCAAAGCCAATAGAGTGAAAAAAAGTTACTAATTTACAGAAAGAACAAATTAAAGGTTGCCATTAAAATAACATTATCGCGTACTTTATTTAATTAACTTCCTGAAAGTTCTTCTGTACATTAAAATTTCTTTATTTTTGGCCAAACATTTTTCAAATATCTAATTACTTAATCTTCAGGGTTTTCAAATTATTGGGAACTTTTCACTTGCTAGTTGCAAATGTTGCCTCCTTTCTTACATCCTTAATTTTCTGTTATATTAACACTATAATGGATAAATTCCTAATTTCTTATCGGAAAAGGTACACTTAGTGTTAGTTTTCAATTTTATAACATTTCCGCCTATCTCTCACCCGCACGGTAAGAATAGTAATGATCTTTGAATGAGCAAAATTTCATTAGTGAAGTACTATTAGACCAATATACTCCGATTTTTGCCTTGCAACCAAATGTATTTTTTGTACTGCGAAATGCAACTCAGTTTGAGGCTGAAAAATAAATTAACCTTTATTATTCAACGTCTAATAGTCTCCAACTACAATTTTCATACCATGCTTGGGGCAGCTATCTTGGCATCTTTCGAAGTTTTTTTTATAGAAGAAGCCTATTACATTTTCACCTGATACAGCAGTGAGAGAATGAGCACAAAACATATTATAGAATTTCCCTTTTAGTCGGAGCCTGATAGGTTTAAACTTGTTGAGCTAAATTTCTACCCGCAAAACTTGTATCTAATGTATAGAAATGGTCGTCACGGCTGCAATATATCTTACACATCCTCTTTTCTGGCAGCTATTTCCTATTACCCTATTTCGTCTACCTGATCTTTTGCGTGTACAGTTGACTACCAATGATCAGTCAGCGTCTAATCTTTTAGGGGGATTTTTGATACCAAGTGATACCACTATTTTCAAAGAGGTAGATGTCTCCCAAGTATGGTAAACGGACTAGTTCTTCAGTTTTCTGAATTGCGCTCCCTTCTGAAACATCAGCCTAGGTGTGATCCTCGGGTGTGTACTGTAAGTAACCTTTGTCTCTAGTCAGAATCTGTGTGTAGTCCCTCGGAAGGCAGTGGCTGTTACAGTCTGGCGACTCGAGGATAGGACTGTCACCTTCCAACACCAGTAACAAAAATAAAAAATTTTTTTCCTTTGCAACCAAATTAGAAAACTCTGTCACGATGCCGGCCCATCGACAAGGCTTCCCTTTTTTGGTTCATTTTTTCTGCCAGCTAGCCCCCTCCATTATACTTTTCCCCCAAGCACTGAATATGTAGAAGACTACAATGCGACTCCAAAGAATGATCCTAGAAATTTCCTCCCATAATAATGTGTATAACTCTAACAAAGTATGTATTTTTTTTTTATTTATCTTTTTTCATATTTATTTATATTTACAACCCTTTCTTATCAATCAGAAATATTTCTAGGAAAATAATATCTAACTGGAATTCTTGGGGCCCGGGGCAAGTTGTGCTTTTTGTCTTCCATTTCTACGTCCATGGAAATCTGCTATGACGTATCTTTCGTATATCCCAAAGGATAGGTTGACTGTGTCTGTATGAAACAGTTCTTACAACGAGCTACGGTTTATATTGACAAATATATTTCATTTAACTAATTCGAATAATTAAAAAAAAAACATTCTCTATGACATCTAACAGAATACCTGCTGGAAAACGATGATATTGCATTAGTTAAAACACTCAAGTACTTAATAAATTATCTGTATTTTAAGAAAGAAATATCAGAGAAGGAACTCGACAAATTCTAAGCTTTCATTTATACATACAGTAATTTTTTACTTTATAAATATAAGATGCGTCAAATATATATTTGACCGTGTAACATTCCATATCTGTCTGTTTAACCTATCTGAACAGCCCTGCAAAGTGGGGCGAAATATCGGTCATTAAATAGTTAAAAACTATTTGATTTTTTTGATCGCAACCCTGATCGTCTTCTTATATATAAGATATTTATATGTTAATTAACTTAAGAAGGTAGTTTTCTAATTTGCAAATCCTACACTCACTTTAAAGAATGCTCCAATTCTTCGTGGAGTTGTTTCGAATGGTAGCAACGGTTCCTGCTTCTCATTAGAGAAGTAGTGATTACCAATTCATCAATATCCGGCGTGGCTTACCACCTAGTGGTGTAACCCCTACCCTTGGAAGTGGGGATGCCAGTAGAAGAAATGGAAAGGTGGGAGAATGTGGGTTAGCCGGAGGAACTGGGACAGGTATATACGGTCTTGGTACGCCCGGCAAGCTTCAGTCAGCAACCAAACCTCTTCAGGCACCGCCGTCCAAGGAACCCTAACAGGTAGGACCAGCTACATATCTGTGTATTTCCAATTTATTTATTAATTCCTGTATCTTTCGTATGTGATTGAAATTAATTAAAAAATCAATGAAATGTAAATTATTTAATTATGATCTGGTTCCGTGGTCATTATAAAACCAGTCCTAGCTTAAATTCAGAATCAATCAATACTCATCATAATTCAAGTATAAATTGAATTTTTAAAAAATATTTCTATAAAAGCAGTGAAATCATTTGATTAAACAGGAGTTGCGCAGGGAGGCTCACCCGCACTGCTTTTCTTGTAAATATATATTTACCAGAAATGAAAGTTTTAAAAAGTTATTATTGTAAATTGAATTTTAAAAACGATTATGTCAATTTAAAAAAAAAAAATTACATTTAAAGTAATATAGAGAATTTCAGCGACTTTGTTTATATCTAAATGTTAGCATAATATTTATTGGTAAATTATCAATTTTATTTTTCCATAATTGCATAAATGCAAGGCATGGATTTAAAAAAAAAAAAAAAAAATCGTAAAAGTCTCAGAATTTTTAGTTTTAGTATTATTATTGTCATATACCTATATAAATTTCAATCTTCTATTTGAGCCTTATGAAATTCTATAAAAATATTCTACATTACTTGCTTGAGTTTTTTTTTTTTTATTTCTAAATTTTAGCCATAAAAAAACATTTTTTGCAATTAGATATCTTTTTAATTTTAAAACTGAAAAATCTAAATTTAGAATAAAATAGCATCATAAAAGTAGGTAATAGGTAATATAACTGGAATTCGAACGATACTAATTATCTTCATAGATTTGCTGTATTGATCTTTAGGAGTTAATACACAGTATGTAGGAACAATAAAAATGTCAATTTTCAAAGGTTTCTAGTCAAAAATTAATTAATAATCTTTTACGAAAAATGTTTTCAGAAGCCTGTGATAGTTGTTCTCTATTCCATAATAACATTTGACCATCCACATTTCAGAAAACCTTCAGTTTGTTTTTAAAATACATAATTGTTAGGATCTGGAATTTGGATATTGGTTGTTGTAGTTCCAAGCCACAGAATTAATAGAATAAAAAAAAATAACTGTGATACTGTGATAATATTATACTTATATAATATTGTGCTCAATCCACCATATTTCGGGATTTAATCATAATTTATTGTTTACAAACAAAGATGGTCGTTATGATTATTTTTTAGATCAGAATCTTTTTCTACCTCTTGTCTAGTAAAGTTGAAGTTTTAAGGAGATATAATTTTTAATTGCTAATTATTTAAGCTCATACTAAAGTTTTAAAAATACCATTGGAGGCTGCGCATAAGAATCTGTGTATGATGTATTTATAAAGTTTGTAACGAATACTAATGGATACACATTTTATAATTAATTAATTCTTATAATAAGTAACATTAAAATTAATTTATTATATTAATGTACACGGAAACAACAGGGATGAAGCCTAGTTTTCAGTAGAGGTACAATGCGTATTTAAATATTTATGTGAGAATGGAATTAGTGAATTCACTTATTTAGAAATTTTTTTTTGGAAATGGAAGATAATAGAAAGCCACCTTAAAACGCGACAAATCTAAGATAGTAAATTTTGGTTCTGTACTGACATCTTTGTTATGAAACTTTATTTTATATAATTAAATTTTTTATCCTTAACTGCCTACAAAGAAGTAAATAGAAAAATTTAAATAAAAATAATATTCTCCTTTCTTTTTTTTGTTTTTTTTTTTTTTTTGAGACGAGAAGTAAGTATATTTCTATTTAAAAATAATATTAAAACAGTATAAATTTAGTATCTACCGGTTCATACATAACATATGTACACAATATAAATAAAGGTAAACAGAAATAACAATAGAAATTTATTAAAAATACGGATATCTCGCGGAGAAGATGAGCGTTCTTGTTGGCCTTGTGCTTTCTTCCAGCGCGGGTTATTGCCCCGATTCCTTTAGAATCGCTCCAAGAATAAATTCTATTGTTATACAATAAGGTTTTTTAAAAAAAAAAAAAACTGTTCTACTGGCCTTTTTTTTATGCCCAACTTGAGAAACAACAAGTAATAAATACAATTTGAGTTTAGAATAATAAACACCCGTAAATAATAAAGATTAATATATATAAATGGTTGACCGTATGACTTAAAAATAGAAGATGGTCAGAATTAAAGTAAAAAAAAAAGACAAAATAATTTTCAAGTATTTAATGCCCGACGTTTCGTTCCACTTTTCAGGTCTTCATCAGGGCTAAAACGATACAATTCTTAGTTGTTTTTTGTATCTTTTTAGCCCTGATGAAGCCCTACAAAGTGGAGCGAAACGTCGGACATCAAATAGTCTATTTTGTTATTTTTTTTTTCCTCAACCCTGACCATCTTCTCATGTCTTCAAAGATTCCATAAACTACTCTTCAGCTCCAGATTTATTCTAATAAATTAGAATAGAGCCACCACATCCTCAATGGTTTCCAGTTCACCTCAATGTCCGATTCGAGTAAGCTTCCCAGAAGCAGAAACTGGTTCTTTAACGCTCTCCATTCAGATCCTCAAGTTCATCAACAAGAGCAACTTTAATACTTTCGGAAAATATATATTTAAAGGTTTTTAAATTACATTTGTGGGTCTTTCAATTTTGCAATGTTAACATATAAGTTATTATCAATCAAAAATTATAATATATTTTATGAACGTAGTAATAAAATAAAAAATAAATTATAACAATTGTAGGATGGTGGTCAATAAAGGAAAGAATTAGTAGAAAAAATATAAAGCTATAAAAAGCTTTTATAGTGTCTTATTATTTATTTTATATATTTTTATTTTAAAAAAATTTAAACATTTTCTTATTATTTCAGTATATTTATTTTAATGTTCTGTCACTTCTTACAATGTTTGTTCCTTGCTTTCATTATCCTTGACGAAGCCCTCCAAAGTGGATTGAAACGTTGTTAAATAGTTTTTTCTACTATTTTTTTCCTTTATTGACCGCCGCCCTGGCTATCTTCCTACAATCTTCTTCATATAGTCAACTATCTTATTCCAAAATAAAATAATAATGTTAATAAAAAAACATTAATTTATTTATCAACGCAACTAAAAAAAAATTAGCAATGCTCTCTGCTAATAAGTGTTATTAACTATTGAGAACGCTAATTAATGGTCAATATTCCACTTAATTGAGACATACGAAGAAACACTATTCTTAGAAAATGCTCAAAAAAATTATTATTTTAAAGAAACACCAATAAAAATTCAAATTAGATAATATTTAAGATAACTGAACTAGTTAAAATCTACTTCTAACTGAATAACTCTTCACGTTCTCTTTACAGTGGATATAACTAATAGGTCGGTAGCCTATACATAGAGTGCACTTACAGTCCTGGTTGAAGTACACCAATTAGGGGGTATTCAGCCTGACAAAAATAATATATAAATAAAAAAAATTAATGTTATTTTTTTCTTAATGTTCAAATCCAAAGCCAAGACGGGTTCAAATTTATTTTGTGATGGACCCACGAAATTAACCTCGACCTCACTCTGGCTAGAATAGATAGGTCAAATAGGAAAAAGTTTATTAAAAACTAAAAAACGTTAAGCAAAAATCAGTCAATTACAGAACTACAGCTCCTTATTAACCAATAATCACTGACACAAATACCGATGCATTGAGCACAATAATTACATAGAACAGTTGCTTATATCTATATATCCAAGAATTGTCTACAAGTAATTGGTATACCAAAAGATCCCTGTATTATGCGAAAGGCTGATTTTTAGTAAACAATACTAATATTTATACGTTTTAGCACCTATTAGACGGTTTACTCAAATTTTATAATATAAATAATAACTTTCTCAAATCTAATCTGTGACTTATTACCCAGCTTTCACAGCAGAACAACGTCACATGATCATAAGCATGACACATGGAACAGGAACCCTTGACAGTTCCACTACCTGATTCCAAAGGCTCGCTAGTTAGTAAACAAGTCAACTATATCTGTAATTACATTTAGGAATTCGTAAAATGTAAGTATTAGCAAAAAATCTAATGCTCTTGATCTAAAATTAACCCACATTCCATCCTGCATTAAACAAAAAAAAAAGAAAAAATAATTCAATATATAAGAGAGATTCAATATTTAATTAAGAAGAGCCCAAAAAATAAATTGACATATATTACGGGACGTCGTAACGGAGGTATCGATGAAACAGTACGATATCTTGTCTGAAAAAGTTGAGATCGAGGTAGTTAACCCAAAAATGACAGATATCATCGACTATAGTCCAAGTAATAACAATTTCAGACAGATTGTAAATTAAATGATCAAAATTGAAACAGGTTATGATTAGTCGGTTGTGAAACCCACACTCTTCATTTTTATATTTTTATTTAAAACTTACGTTACAATGTAAAGTATTATGATATTAACAAATCATGGGATATATCAATTTAAAACGTTGTAATAAACAGGCCATATCCTGAAGATAATGTAAAACCTTGAAACATTGATTAAACATGTATGTTTAACATAAAACTAAAAAACAAAGAAAAAACCAGAGGAGTGTTAATACACTTAAATTCACACCGTATTAATAAACTTAAATAAACTTTCCAAAAAATTAAAGTATATTAAAAAAATATATCACTGCTTTGCTTGAATAGTGGCACATCTTACAACTAAAAGTTTTGATTTTATTTAGAATTGGACGTATTCCAAAGAGATTACCGTAGATTGCGGTTATTTCCTTTCCTAAGGTCGTCCTATAAACCTTCCTAAAGCTATAAGAATTGTTAAAAATTAACTCCAGTCTGCGGAACAATCCTCAAAAACATTTTTTTTTTCAGATGTACTAATATTCAAACAAAGCAGTTATCTAGTCTCTCCGCAATGCCAAAATGTTCTAACAGAATATGCGGTGTGTCAAATTAAAAATACAAAATATTAAATTGATATAAATCAAAATTAAGAATAAGCTCTCAAACCTTGTTCTCTCAGAAATTTTCCTCTCTCGATATCAGAGGAGGCCAAAGAAATTACCAACACGTTAACCTTAAAATACGCAATTCGGTTGACATCCTGCTTAGCGCATCGCAATCTCCCGGTTCATCATCTACTCCTCATTACTCCTAATGAAGCCTCATGACTGACGTAATCGGAGAAAGCGCTGGAGGCAATGCAATATGTCAACTGTGTGTAATCGAAATTAATAACGGACCAATCGCAGTCATCCTTTCAATTACCGTTGTCACGCTCTACAGTCCAGAGAGCTTCCTGTTTCCAGTGTCTGATGGAAATGATCATTGCCTTTTGACTGGAGGGGAGCTGCGGATGGCATTTACTAATGGTGAACCTTTAATTAGAAAAACCATTTATTATTTCAACGGCTATTACTCTATGGTTAAAAGTTAATCGAGTGATTTTGAAATAGATTCATTCACTTCCTATATACTTTATCACAATACAGCATTGCAGTAAATTCACTATGAAAACCAGATATGAAGAGACAGTTCAATCAAAACCCAATTAAGCATATTTGAATGCAATTGGTTTAAAAAAAAAAAATTAGAAACGATGAAGAAGGATTATCAGCATAATGTATATATGTATATATAGTTGACCGTAAAAATTGATATATAGGAAGATGGTCAGGGTTGCGGTCACAAGTGAAACAAAAATAGTTTACAACTATTTTATTTTCCAACGTTTCGTTCCACTTTGCAGGGCTTCATCAGGGCTGTCCAAATGAATAAGTTGAACAGACAAAGTACAATAATAAGTTGGTCTGTTCAACTTATTCATTTGGACAGCCCTGATGAAGCCCTGCAAAGTTGGGCGAAACGTTGGAAAATAAAATAGTTGTAAACTATTTTTGTTTCACTTGTGACCGCAACCCTGACCATCTTCCTATATATAATTACCAACATACTTCATGTTGATCATAAAATTGTTCTAATTCCTGACTCAGGCTGAAAAATGAACTC
>NW_027106871.1:287801-290098 GCF_000696795.3 Halyomorpha halys | reverse complement strand
CCCTTCGTGTACATTGTAAATAGGACGGAGGTTTCGCAGGTCCTCCATCACACCCGCATCAAGCAACCCCTAGCACCGCCCCACTTGGAGCACAGTGAGGCAACAGCTCTCTTTAACGTCCATTGTTGGAGCGGCGACAGATGACCATTGCACAATGGACAAAAAGCTTACTAACGATGCTTGGCATCATTCAAGTCCTTTCAAATCCTTGGGGCTCAATAAAGATATTTATGCTTTTTTTAAATGAACGTGAAATTACAATCTAATCCAACCGTGTTCCATTTAAATACAAACACTAACAACTTTTCTCATTAACACATAAATATTTAACGAACATCTGAAGAAACAAATCATAAAATATAGATTCCTGATCAGAAGGTTTATGGCAGTCTTCCATTCATTCCTGTCTACAGCAGACTGTTTTAAAGGAGAAGGATGTAAACTTCCGAATTCTAGTAATAATAATCGTAGCGTGAATCTATCGCGACTGAACGAACCAAAACGCTCATGTTCATCACGGTTAACAATGACTTTCTCAAGATGATAAATTAAAATTGAAAATCCATAAGCAAATGAATATGAAATCTGTTCCGTCTTCTATGTTAAAAGGTGGAATCTCTTGTACTTCCTGAATGTCTTGCCAAGTAGACTATCACCTGACAGAATCCGAATTATCCAACTCAGAGAGATCTCTCTTTTCACCAAGAACTTATAGCCAGATGTGAATATATTTAGGTCCTTGACTTGGAAACATGGAATGCATAAACAAGAAGAATCCGAAGCAGAAGAAACCGCCCCACTTTCTCGTTGTGTCATCCTCACCTTGGAATAAATGTGGAATGTTGCCCAAGACCTGTGCCTTTACGGTTATTTTTCATAATATTTTGTAATGGCTGGGTCCTTGGAGTCTGCCTCAGTAGCTGCCATATTGCTTAAGAAACTAATGACTACCACTAGTCGTTCCATGAATATAACTGCATTTATATAAATTTAAAAAATAAAGTTTAATAGGAATATTGCTACTCAAACAAACAAAAAAACTTCAATAAACTGGAAATTCTAGTCTGAACGAAATTGATAAAATTGCAAGACTAAACGCAAATAATTTGAGGCCTTTTAAACGTGTTTCGCTTTTTGTGTTGGAACTGATCCACTCCCTTGTTTTTTTCCCTTAGTTAATATTCACTATGGAATAGTTTTTAGTAATTTGAAATAGTTTTTTGGAATAGAGGTTTCGCTTAAATCCATATCATCGGTTAAAAAATTTGGAAAATAAATTAGACGCATCGCAGAATCAGCCAATTCCATTTCATAGATTTTTTTATTATTAACAGTTTTGATACTAAATTATCACGAAATGAAAGAATTTTTTCAAAATCTGTAAATCCCGTGTTTATTAAAAGTTTTCGGGAAAAAAAAAACTCATTTTACTTCATGAATGCCTAATACAAAAACTGTTCATTAAAAAAAAATATGAATGGACTGGGATAGTTTCGGAATGTTTCATATTATGTCGAACCTAGATTTTACCCAAGGCCAAAATTTCAACATACGTAATTAGCTTACACGCTGCCAAATATTAAAATTTTAAAAAAATTAATTTTTTGATAAAGAAACTTATTGCCATAAAATGACAACACATTAATTTTAAAGCCTCATTGTACCTAATTAAAACATGAGTAATAATAAAAAACAGTAACTTTAATAGTGGCACATCTGACAAAAGTTTTTTTTTATATTGAAATGGACGTGTTCCAAAGATATTACCTTAGACAGAGGTTACCTCCTCTACTGTGGTCCCTATCAAGACTGTAACCACATTACACGGTAAAATCTATAGAATACGTCAAATATATATTATTTTTTTCATATGAGCCAATATTAAAAGCACGATATGATTTTTATGACGTTCTTTTCTGTTTTTCATCACGGATTCGTTTATTCGTAAATTCATTCAATTATAAAGTAGAAAATTAAGTCATCAAACTAATCTACTTTTATAATATTCAAAAAATACTTTAAAATCAAGAACAATTAAATGATTTATCATATCGTAAATAATTGAAGATTTTTAATGCAGTTCTTGCATTCCTTTTTACTCAATGACTTGGAGAACCGTAAAAATAATAATAACACGAGGGTTACGGCTTGTTTAAATTCTTTAATGTCAACATTAGCAGAACTAATTTTATCTCAATGGCCGTTCTTAGATTTACGACTGTCAGCGGTAGCGTATCGGAAAAGTGGAAAACTACCCGACAAGGAAATCTTCGTCTCTCACGAAGTATCTTATAACG
>NW_027106871.1:281540-286551 GCF_000696795.3 Halyomorpha halys | reverse complement strand
CCCTCCCTCACACTTCTTTTCGACTTCTGACTGTTTTTCTTATTATTTTATCATTATCTATCGTCTTTACTAATTAATGTTTTTATTTTATCTTATATGCGATACAACACGAGGAGGCCTCTCACCTCCGGACTTAAACTAGCTCCTTTTTAGAATGGATAGCTCATATATGACTTTAAACATAACAGGTAACCTTAAAATACCAAAGGTAGTAAAAGGTAAGATACAACACGAATTACTTTTCTTTTTCACAGTAATGCATTTACTAATTCACTTATTATTTCTGTTTTAGAAGGTTCGGAAAAAAAAAAAAAATGACTCTTAGTGGCAATCAAAAGACAATTAACAATAAAATTCCCATAATAGTAGAGAAATCGGCTATTTTACTCTATTGGCTTTCCAATTTCTATATCATTTTAACACTCTCCATTTAATCCAGAAGTCACTTTCCTGAGGGAAGAAGGGATTAGAAATGTGTTGTATAAACGTGGTCAAAGTGAATTCAGCATTCAATTTAAAAATAAGTTTGAATGATCATCGTCTATATATATAGTATATATTGTAATACATATATATATTACACGATATGTATAAAGATATCAGTTTCAAATTAAATTCCTTAGTAGAAGAAACTGAGCCGGGTCCGGTGCCGAAGTTACAGGAAGTTGACACTTTTCACACGTGTATAACCGCAACATAATTGAAAAGAAAAAAATGTTTTTTGTTCGAAAATCATCTCAGTAGGTAATAGCTGGAAAGCGGCGAAATATGAGCCGAGAAAGTTTTACAATGTCGTGTTTCTTATTGCGATTTCCTCGTCGATTCTTGTGACAATATAATAAAATGTTTTCACCGTCTAGATATTATAAGAAGTTTCTAAAATGCCACAGACCAACTTCTTTATAAATTAATCTAATGAAAAATAGATATTTTCACAATAAAAAATAAATTGTTTTTTAATTATACTACCCTAATTTTCTGTATCTCACACGTTCAGTTTTCAAATCCGAACAAACCTGAACTTTATTCAAGTTTCTGGAACAGCGAAAGTTGCCCTATTTAGATTCGTTTCGGTTCCAACTAACCTTTAGCTATGGAAAATTTCATAAACCATAAGCTTTCAGTCACGCCTGAAGAAGACAGGATATATTAAAATATATTGAACATCAGATATAGTAACTAGATCGGTGACGTCTTCTTCGAAAAACGGAAGGTTACCGAAGAGTTCTCACGGTTTACAATGGCGAATAAAAAAGATACAAGTAGAATTTACAGTATTTTTTCTTCCATCTATAACCGCAAAAACTGAGATATAACTGTCCAGATTAATTAAGTTTTTTAAAAACTAATCTTCGGAAAACCCAAGACCAACTTTGCGGAGTTAAGGTAGGACTTCCTTGGTTTCTTTTAGTTCTGATCATGAAGGTACCAAACATCTTTTCTTTTTCGTCATCCAACATTTCTATAACCTCTTCTTGAATACAAGAATACAACTAAAAAAAGAATAAAGAATCCCCTTTTCATATAACTGCTTCTTTTGATAAATACTGTTTTATTTGACTAAATCTTTTTGGATTTGCTTACCCATTTCTATCCATACAGTGGTTTCTTTTAACCATCTGAATATGTTCACCTGTTTCTAATCACGCAGATGTTCAAGAATATAACTTTTAAATAATCTACAATTTAAAACTAAACATCAATAACGGAGTAATTGAAAAAAAGTGATTGTTTTAGACCCGAAAATAAAGTTTAATTGCGTTGCCAACGATCTAAAAAGCTGCATAAACACCATAATCATTATAGCTGTTAATGATTGTGGCATTTAGTCAGCTTTTTAGATTGTTGGCAATGCAATTTAACTTGTTTTTCAGGTTTAATAAAGTTTTTTTTATACATCCGTTATTTATATCCAGGATTCATCAAATTGAAAAGTATTTTTAAATAAAATAAACAACAAGAAATTTCTATCTTTTTTCACACAAAAATTTATTTTTCATTACATTTTCACAAATTAAAACATATCTTGGAACGGGGAATCCGCCCTTTTTATTATGTTTGGCACAACCAAGTTATTCACTTCTCAATAATTATATTTTACATATAAATAGTTACATAGATGCTGGTCAATATTTCACTTTCTTCTAAATGCTGAGAGTAGAACTACAAAATGAAAAGTGTTATTAACAATACTTAATACAATAAAAAATTATGTTAAAAGAAACCATGTACAACACACTTCCTAATCGCCGTTTCCTCAAACTCGAAGTTATTTCAGCCTTTTAGAAAATTTATTTTACTCCAAAACTTTTTTTTTATTTACACGACGGTAGTAAAAATATTCGAAAAATTTATAAGCTTGGTAAATATATTGCGTGAAAAAATTACAAAAAAAAAATGTAAATATAGAAAGTACTGTACATATATAACATATAATAGTTTATACTATAATGTGCTCTCATGAGTCATGTTAAACTTCATTAATAAATTCTTCCCTAAAATGATTTTTATATTTGATCAAGCTCATATTGGATAAATACTGCTAACACCACATAATCTGAAGCAAACTAATAAGAATATTGTAGAGTAAAATCTATAAATTAAGGTAAATTTCTGATAACAATGACTTCCACCTTGCTCTTCTTCGCCCTAATCCTTTGCGCATTATCAATCGATATATTTTTTTTTTCTCGGAATAGTAATTTTGTTACCTATATCTCATATGCCGAGTATAAATTACTCTTTTAGTCCAGAACAAAAACCTAATATTTGTTTGTATTTTTATTTAGATAACCAACTACTAAAAACCAACTGCGACTTAGTGCCTCCGTTGCCACATGGTGAAACACGTATATTAGGCATCCACCTGTGATACAGAGACCTGGAACAGAAATATACTATTGAACTTAATACATTATCGCCATGTAATCAAACTTCTGAAGTCAGAAATATTGTGACAAATTCCAAGGGTTTACGAGGGAAAACATACTCTGAATATTGAGCAATATTTTAAAACTCTTGTTACCCAAATTTTCTCATAGTAATACTCCTAACCATATTATCAGTACCATTATGCATTAATATTATCCAAAGGACTCTAAGGCAATACTCGTCATAAGATCCGAGAGAGCGCTAAACGAATCCGGATCAGCGGACAATTAGGTTAAGGGAAGAGGTTGCTGAAGAAGTCCAGGTGGGAGCCGGCCAAGACTGGAGGTCAGTGGGGCATCGTCACAGCGTTCTTCTCTATCCGAGATCCGAACCGGAATCCTCTCGTCTTCGGGGGACAATCCTCATCGGGACGATTTCCTTCCAAGAAGACCGATTTGCAGGGTAATCGTCTCTTGGAAATTTCATAGTAGATTGTTATGAACCCTATTGTATACTGAATATACATTCTTAATAAAACATAATTCATAATAATTGCTAAAAATTATATCTCATATACTTATGTTGTTTAAAAAAAATATTAATAACAATAATTATATCTTATTTGCTATACTAAATTCCTGAAGAATCTTCCACTAATGATTTTATCCTATCAACTTATTCATCTGATGACTTTAATGCTAACAATTTGTTTCTTATATATAGATCAAATCAGACTAGCACAAAGAATCGCTTAGTCACATTGAAATCTTAAGTTATATAATAGTTTCACTCATGGAACATTGTTAACTTGAGTAGATGATACTGATCTATGCTGCAAGAAAAAAACGGACACCGTTATATAACTGCCAAAAGTATTTCCTCCAAATTCCTTAATGACCATCTTGATATTTACGCTCTAGTTAATCCTAACCACATATGATTTAAAATAAAGATCTCTTCCTATACCAAACATTTTAGATATTTCATCATGCCCAATCTTGAAAATTTCTTTTGTATGTATACTTTCCAAATACGTTTTACGTAATATACCATAACAAAAAAACATTATATTGTAGTACATAGTTAGAGATAATTTATCTACTTAAATATTTAAAGTGAAAGGAGGCAAACGATCTTTTCATGGCCGAAGGATGAGACTTTCAAAGTCGAAAAAAAAATGTGGTATGGAATGTTTGTTACTGTAAAAAAAAAAAGAGAGAAAAAATCTCTAGAATAAAGCACTTTCTCTTTTCAAGGACGTTTTGGGAAAATATCTAGTGAACACGTTAAAATGGTAATCGACAAAAGAAAACAAGAAATATTATTACCCACATAAAAAGGACTTTAATTTAATTATTTCGTTATACTATTTTATAATAGCCGCATCTAGAGGTAGTTTTCTTTTTGTGGGAGGGTTGCTATGGAACTTAGGATAACCTATGATTATAGAATAAATTCGTTTAATGCTTGTAAACCTATATTCTATATTCATAATTTGAAGTTCTAACCAATAACTTTATGGTGCATATCTATAATAGAATATTGTATGGAGATGTTGAATAATGTGTTTGTGTTTTATTATCATTGTATCAAGAGAGATTGGCAGGACATCTCAGGTTAATGGCCCATTGACAAACAATACAGATTGGAACTCTTTTGATCTTGATTAGGATTTAATTTTTTTTTAATTATTGGCTTGACCCCTGAACTATAAACATAAATTTTGGCTTCTAATTTTTTTTTTTATTGCTCAAGTCCTCTATTAAGGATCTATCCAGCCCTTGTTTGGGAATGCTCATGCCCCATATTCTCGAGGCCACAGCGAAATAAATATTGACTGACCAGGTAGTAATCGAACCCACAACCATCTGAATCATAAACTCTGGGACTCCCGTACCAAAGTGCTTAACTATCACCTTCCCTGTTTTCATCTTTTCATCAGTTAAAAAAATAATTTAATTAAACACAATCATTTTGTTTCAATACATAACAAAAAGTTAAAATTAAGAATACATTACTTACTTTAAGTAAAGTCGTCACTTGACAATATACTGACAAACAATTCCTATTACAGTTACTAACAGTAATGGTGTTAGTAAGTAGGTAATTGTATTTTAAATTAAACCTTTTTTTTTTTTTT
>NW_027106871.1:264889-280791 GCF_000696795.3 Halyomorpha halys | reverse complement strand
TAATGCTGTGTTTTTGTATTTTCATGGTATTTATGATGACAGTCAAAAGGAATTACTAAATGATATGTGTAAATTACATAGAATGTGTGTCTGTATTTAGATAAATACAGAAAACATTACATATAGTGGAAAAAAAATCAATGTCAAAAATATTTATAAAAATAAATTAGTTTGGAAATAAAAAGCTGCGTAAATAGTCTAACCTATAAATAAAATAAAAAATATTATCAATTAAATTCTCCCTAAATCAGCAATCCTAAAATTTATATTTTATAGCATTAGGAAGCTGGAGAATGAAAAACGTTCCTAAATGCCCTATTCTCAATCTATTGTTGAGAGTTAATACTTTTACGTCACCTGTCTCATCTTTTACCTTAACTATCACCTGAATAATGCAATAAAATCATTTTGTTGAATATTAAATGGATTCGGAATATTAAAAAATATAACCCCAAGCAGAAGTATACTAATATTCGGTTAAGTGGAAATTTAGGGCCTAAAGTCAGAAATTGAGCCGGGTACGTTCAAGTTCTCCCACGTCTACTTACATCTCCAAAATAAATATGATAATTTTATAGAGAGCTTCATTAAATTGTAAACTTCAGTGCTCAGTCTATATTTATAAATGCATAGACTGTCTAGGTCAAGTGAAAGGTTTGTGTAGTTTGAAACTGTAACAATATGCAAAATCTAGATCGTGAGCAATATATCACACACTATGTTGAGGAACACTTCGATGAGGGAAAGCATTCTCTTGTGGAGATAGATTATGATTGTAGAAAAGGTAGTGAGAAGCTACTTTATTTTAAAATGGTCAATAGAATACTGAAATGATAAATTGTATAATATAGCTAAGCATGTTTCGTAGATATAATCTCTAGTATGAAATTTACTTATTTATTTTACTTCATACAAAAATAGCTGCCCTGTTCCAGGCACGTCAGAAACAAAATTATTCGGAATGCAGTACTGATATGGCATCAAGATAAAATTTATAAAGTAAAAAAAAAGTTTATAATCGCCTATAAGGTACGGTTCAAGGCCCATTCGTTGTTTGCGTAACAGGTCGATTTAGCAATGCAAACATAACCGAACGAAATCGTGATTAGATGTTGAGAAGAGGTCTAGTTAATGGCTTATTCATCAACTAGTTTTAAAAAAATAAATATTGCAGTACGTTAAGAGATATAATAATTGACAATCTAATTTTTCAAGAAGAAATCGTTTTTATTAAGTAAACAAAAAACTTGTTTGACACAAAATTAAAACTTAAACCAAACTAATTAATTAATAAATCATTGATCACACACCCTACTTCAATACAAACAACTAATAACATAGAAACAGCTAATTATATTTTATAACATTATAATTCATAAAAGATGGTTATTTTACCAGTTAAAATAACCTACATTACCAAAAAATTGATTTCTAAGGGATCTGCTTTTCTTGTTCGTCATATTCCAATTCATGAACTGATTTCTTTTCTTTCATTCACACACCTAACATATTCACCGGTGACCTCAATGCCAACAAGTGTATGATGTTCATCGTTCTGTGTTTTGTCTTTGCTTGACGACTATTTTGATAAAAACGAGTTCATCAAAATAAATATTGAAAAATAATCAAAGAACAATATGTAGCAGTATGAAAAGATGAATACAACACATTTATTTTATAAATTTTGATAATAACTATTTAAAATGATATCTTAAAGAGATATTTCCTTTTAGATATTGCATCATTTACTAAGATTTGTTTAAACGCCTTTTCCCTCCTATTTCATAAATTTATAAGTACGCGACAGCTGGAAGACAATGGTAGTCGAACCCGAAGGGTGTGGTCCTGGGAGTTCCGTTTGGCCTTCTTACTTCAATACTTTCTCTTTACTAGCATTTCCTTCGAGTGGTCGTCATCCATCCGGAGTTTGCTCCGCATCGCCGAAGACCAGGATGTAACAGCCATCGGGGTTGACGCAGAGCGAGATCTATCGGATCGTGAACATACTGAGCTCGGGTTATCTTTCCGTTGAAGAAGAAATCATAAGATGAAACTAACAAGTCTTGTACGAATGAAACACTCCGAACTATATAGTGAAAAGAGAGTCCGTTAAATATTCTACTGCTTACGTGAATAGAGCTCAAAATGTCCTGAAACTATCTGAAAATGTCCTGCTCTCATAACAGAACACGATTTGTGGATAATTGAGCAGCTGTCTAAATACAAAAAAATTTGGTGTGATGGGCGCTTCACACAATTTGTACTTACCTACTTTGGATTTGATCATAGCTTGATATCATCGCTCATATTAAATCCGACAACTTGTTTATTATTGAAACTTCTCCTTGCTATAGTATTACTTATTATGGGGGTAAAAAAACTAATAATACTGTGTTTTTGTATTTTCATGGTATTTATGATGACAATCAAAAGGAATTACTATCATCATTATAACCATAGTAACACGAGAACATTACTTCTCTCTTTTAGTTAATTATAAAATTCTTTAATTTTTTATATTTATTCAGATTAGAGATGGTTATTTGTTTTAATTAAATAAGATTAAAGTTATTTCAGACTATATTTTGTATTTAAATATTATTAAAAAAAATTAAATCCTTTTAGAAGAAGAAAAAAACTTTGAAATTATCTAAATAAAAAAAAAATTTTGCTTGGAAGAATATTTTAGAATACTCCTTATATTTTTTCTAGAACTTAAGATTGAGCAAAATTTAATTCCAACCTTAATAGCAGGAATATAAAATTATCTAATAAAATTAGCTTCCCCAAAGCTTTTCAATTATGGGCAAAATATTAGTTTTTTAATTAAAATAGTTTGTATGTACGTTGGCATAAATGTAGAGAGTAGTTAGCGAGTTTAATTTGATTTAAACATTATTAGATAACTTGTCGATGTATTAATATTATAAATTAAACATGAAAATTTTAGGATTATTCTGCAATTTGGGTGTTTTTTAATTGTTTTTCGGTTTTTCACTGCACGGAAATCCGGTCTCTAATAATAAATAACTGAAGAGTTATTCCTCCGAACTAATTTCAGGAACTATATGATTTTACAAATTCATTTTGTGTGACATAGAACTTTTTTGGAAAAAAGGTTTAGACTTTATAATATCACAATACGTCCCATAGGAGATGAGTAATAACCATTTACGTTATAATTTGAGAGCAGGGACAAACGTTAACGCATATTGGAGTCGAATTATGAGTAAATTGTTTCCTCATAGATAAAATATATACTTTATCTAGATAAGGTTGAGGGAAAAACTTTGAGTTATAAAGGTAATGAAACTGAAGACGGTTTTTTCAAGTTTTTTTTTTTTTTTTTATTGTCCTATTTTTTTAAAAATAAATTTTGTATTTTATTCAGTTAATTAGAAGTCATAGGTCATTTACATATATATGTGTTGGTGATGTTTTTTGAAACATACATGTCAAATATAATATAGGCAAAAGATCGGGGCACAGTTTGCCCTCAGATAAACAAAGTAAGTTTCAAGCTCAATTGATAAAGGCAAAAACTGAATTACACCTCTACTCTATTCATATTCCTTTGATATTAATGATATGATATGTAAGTAATACTTATGGGAAGTGAGTAAAAATGATTACTGTGAGCAAATAAAAACAGACCATTAAGGAGCCAACAAACAGAAGATTACGACTGAGTTACAAAAGCTGAAGACATCAGCTGTTGAGGAACGGGATGGGCTGCTGGGGCGACATTCCATGGGGCAACGGTACGCTGGCCCAGTGTGCGGCCGATGACCTACGGCGAAAGTTTTCGTTCGAAAGTTCGCACCTTTTGTCATGAGGGAGGAAACCCCAAGAGGAAACGTACAATGAGGAAGGGTGAGGGTGGGTGTAAGAAACCTCGACAAAAGAACCTGTAGACTGGATACAGTACAGGAGGCCATACTCGGTCCCAGTTTATTTCGCATTTTCACTGTCAAAAGGACTTGTCACAGTCGGCTCTGGAATACTTCCGTTGTATTGTGTCTTGGATGGTATCTAAGCAACAAATGAGGTTACCTGCCAGTTGTATTTTAATTGTTTATAGATGACTAAAAATTAAATTAATTTAAATAGAATTCGACATAGCCATTACTGAACAACTCAGCGAATCCTGATAACGACCAGGTTTTTTTAGTCCATCTCATAAAGTGCATGGAAATTAATTATACAATTAAAATTATATATTCTATATTACAAATATACAAATGTCTAAAAAATATAAAATATTTTCATTTGATTGAGGATTAATTTTTACCCACGGTGGTCTTTTTGGATTAATAAATTTGAAGATTGAAAATGAAGGATTTGAGACTTTGCCTATTTCATATAATTTTCTTTCTACTTAAATTCTGCTACCTATTAATCCAAAATGCTGTAAGTTTATTTATTACAGATATATTATAATCTATAACATGCACAGAAAATGTTGTGAAATGAAACTATGTTTTTAAAAATTTCGAGGTTGCCGAAAGCCTTGAAAATATATTTGGAATAGCATTGCACTAAGGTATCGATATTAATCAGAGAAAAATTTAATTTTTCATTAATTAAAAAGTTCAATTTTTTAAACTACCACAATTCTTCAAATAAGAAATTTCTATTTTTTCTTTAAATGACACATAATTCCTTCATTCATTCATATCTTCGTTTATAATTATATATATAAAAGAAATCTCACCAAAAAAATAAAAATAAAGCCTTCGAACATTTGTGATATTTCCCAAATAACTTCATCAAATAATGTTCCTCTTACCCTTCAATGACAGTTTTGATGTTTGGGATTTCAGCCTGATCCAATCCAACATTAAATAGACAAACTCCTCAAAATTTACAATTGAGAACAAAACATCAATCTATATGCCTACAAAGTGTCAGGTCTAATTGGACTGATGGTATTGAACCTTGAAAATAAACAATACTACAAAATGTACTCCGTATCCAAACTTACAATCGATAATCTTACATAAAATGTCGCTGAAATTAAATTATCCGCAAAAGTTGTGATAATTTATTTTCCTTCGTAATCAAATCCCATAACAAAGTTATAACTTTGACATCACATGAGACATCTCAAAAAATATTTTGTGTAAGGAATCTAACAACGAGTCATATTTAATTTAATCTTCTTTACTATATTTATTTGCTATAGTATATGAATTTTTTATTCATTTTTATACTTTGTTTATTTAGTAAGATTCATTTTTATTTTTAAATATCAATCAATACGGTTAAGGATATAAACATGAAACCCACCTTTTTTAATCTAAAATTATACAGTAACAACAAAAACTTACAGTTTTATTCTATATCTATACATAGATTTCACATTTTCGTAATGTTTCGGCCTATCCTATTAGCAATTTTCATCTTCACTCCAGTTAACACATTAGAATTTATTATCAAACATGGCTCCTTTATCAAACTCCTGGAAGTATTCCTGATATTTTAATTTAAATGAATAAAAAAGGATTTTGTGTCTTATAAATGAAATTGGCTTTTATATATTGTTTTATGCGTTTACAGTGATTTTTTGCTTATTCTGAAAAAATCACACCATCATAAAAAACAGGTTTTATGATTACAACTGGTAAATGCATCGCCACTTCTAGAATCCACTGGCTTCGTTGAACATCGAAGAAAAGTGGGCTTATGCTAATGAGAGATCTTTGAACCCGCCACGCCCTCCTATAGAAGAGTTAAGCGACAACCTCCTAAATGCCTCAACACTTTTCACACCGTGCAGCTTCAGAGGGGCGATGAACAGTTATGTACCATCGAGGAAAATGAAAGGGGACCCCAGAGCATCCTCATTATAACTCTTTTCCGGATGGAAAGCGAAAAGGTACCGGAAAAAAAAGCTCACTCATTGGGAAAATGCTTGGTCGACCGAAAATGTGATGATAGTGGGTTTTAAAATTAATGTTGCACTTTCATTGGCTATTACCAATCCCCGGATATGGAAGCTTCCTGCTGTAACTAATCTGAGTTAACAAAAATAAATATGAATTGCAAAAAACAACAAGTAGGAGTGAATTAGTCACATAAGACTAACGCTGCAATATTGAATTAAAAGATATTTTTCAAGATAACCAATCACATACTCGAAATAAATGATAATTGCGAATAAATAATTTATGTGTTATTAGCACAAAATTAGCCATTTCGACTCAGAATTAGATGTTTAATTTCCTTGGTACTAAACACGGATTCCATTAGTCTCAGCAAGTGAACTCGTTTATGATGACTTCTCCCTACACAAGCTCAATCCCAATTAGCTTCCAATCAAAATCGTTTTGATAATTCATCTTCCAATATTAATAGAATTAAAATATACTATCAAAACTACACATCATTCCATCAGTCGTCAGTTTATGCCTTGATGATACAGAAAATATTTCTTTTGGGATGAGAATTTTTTTCTGAGTGAATCGTCAATGATTCGGGGAATTACATTTTTAAAGATTGGAGAAATCCAAAGATCAGATCTTGTAAATCTTGGATATATTAAATTAAATTAAAAATAAATAAGATGAACTTTTACTGGAGGTATATAATTCATGACTTACTTCTTTAAAATCTATTTATCTATTAAGTGCATCAGTTTCTATCAACATCAGTGATAAACTGATCAATCTTTCACTAAGCAATCATACTTAATTTATGAATCGCAGGAGTAAGAAGGAGGCCAAACGGATCGCGGGATTCTGTTCTTAGCCCAGTGGGTCAAAAGGGCAGAGATGGTACTTAGTAAGTATTATTTTTTCAAGGTAACTGGCAATATTCAGGAACCGAATGTGTACTAATATTGCCAATTTACTCGTCAGTAGTGATCGCTCACTTGATCAAATGAATTTAGTTCGTTCTAGATAGCTGCACTGAAATGAAAGAAACGCCATTATAACTTTATATTATTCCTAACAACTTTCTCCAAATATTAATTTCAGAATTCAACATATGCTATGAAAATGTCTGAAATATGAAAAGATGTCAGAACACATATTAATAGTTACTGCTTTCAAAACACCTAAATCAAGAAATTAGCATTCATTATGATATTTACCTGGAAGGCCCTTTTTATTTCTCATATAATAAATTACACAAGCCTATAAGTTGGAGGGGTACAGCCAAGAAATCAGATACTGAAAAGAATAACTAGTAGGCAGTAATAATGTGGTTATTTCTCTAGACATCACCTGAGATAATTGTACCCTAAGCCTAAACCAATACATTCCGACATAGGTACTTCACTTCAAAGAGTTCATTAAACCTTCTGAGAAGATTGTTTACAAAAGCTGTGTTACTATTTCCAGGGAGGGAAAGGCTTCAACATCACGAAGATTAGGTAACTCCATGGGAACTTGTAGTTCTTAGATAACTCCCGTTGCTTCAGGAAAACCTATAATGCAGCCGTTCTCAGGCAATTCCTAATACTATAATGCATATTGCATTTATTGTAAATGTAGCCTTTCGCTAAGGTAATAATACTTTTTATGTCTTTATTACCAGATTGGCCCTAGTTTGCCTTACCAGGTTATTGCTAGTTTGTTAGTTTTTTTTTAACTGCTGATAATGGGGGGAGGTTATAGTCACGCGCAAAAGATACCTATAACTATTTGCAATGCTACAAGTGTGAACTATTATAATTAAAAATAATCAAGATCAATTAATAAAAAAAATTAATAATCCACAGAAAATAGAATCCATTGCGATTCTCAAAATCTAGTTTTAATATGCCTGCAATTTTTTTCTTTCCGTACAGGATGCTACCCCCACACCAAAGTTTTGTAAATGAGAATATGTGTATATTTGTTTTTAGTCCGGATTTTCTAAAAACGACATGGCACATCATTGCCAATCTTGTATCGTTTTGGGTTGATTTGATGTTTTTTTCTTCTTTTCGTCGGCCCAAGGAGTCCTATTGTTATATTATGTAACATGTATATTGTTATACATATTATACCTTATCTCATATAGTTATATTATAATAGAATTGAGATACGGATGTAAATTATTATTATTTATTTTAAAAAATCTATATTAGATTCTTCCATAAGTTTGAACAACGACTGAATGGTATCCCTATCAAGATCTGGCAGACCTGATGGGATATTTATCCCGGTATTTATTTGATGCTGATATGATTGATATGGTTCATATGATTGATTTTATGTTGATATGATTATTCCAAGTGCAGCGACGATCTAGATGAATTCCAAGATATCTTACTGTTTCACTGTCAGATCTCTTTAGCAATTCTTTGCCTTTGCATTTTCCAATGTTGAGACTGATCATCTGTAAATGATATATTTCGTATAAAGATTTATTCGATTATTGTCGATGTAATATAAGTAGTCAGTTTACTCAGAGAAGAGGGCGTTGTGACTGAGCGAGTTAAACAGACTTGTTTTTAGGTAGACTTTACGATTACAACGTGGCAGAAACTATATCAATGAATCTGGAAAACTTAAAGTTAATTAGAAGAATGCCTTTTCTTTAAGGTTTCGTTTGCTATAACCAAAAATAATGTACGTGGACAAACTTTGAAGCACAAACGGATCAACTGGTTTTTCCCACGAACTATATGTTACCTTAGAACCAGACGTGGAGAAAACCAGTATATACTTATGCCTCAGAAAGACAAACAGCGTTTAAGCTGAAAAACTTAAAGCTTTCTTTAGATTGTTTTAAAAAAATACCCTTCGTATTTATAAAACAAATTGCAAGAATAAAGCTATCAAACTTAAGAGGCTTTCTGTCAGGTCGGTTTTTTTTAATGATTGACCTTTTAAGTTTTTCAACATACATTTCAAACACAATTCAGAAGTTCTACGTAATTTAATCATCATGTATATCCCGTTCATGTAATTCTCTAATATAACTAACTTTAAGAGTAAATCCAATTTGGAAAAAAAAAAATCCAAATTCATTTCTCTTTAGACCGTTTATTAAGATGTTTAAAAATTTGTTTGTGTTGCTCACAACCTATTTACAGCGGTGTGTTAAGGAATTATTTAAATAAGAATACTTGAAGAAAAAAAATCTAATAATAAATTCTGCAATAAAATATATATTTTTAAATGAAATAAATAAGACCAGATATTCTTAATTAGTAAAATATTATGGAACAAACCTCAACAGATGGGCTGCTGCAAGTAGGGTGGAGAGATGCGAGTAATTTACCTGTTGATTTTAACATAGTCAATACTATATTATTGTATATATTATAGAATAGTTACTTATAGGAATTTCTCCAGAATTACGCAACTATTTATGAAAGGGATGACTGCACGTATTAAATCATTAATTTAGACAAATAAAATGAAATATAAAAATAATAAAATATAATATTAAAAAAAATGCAACAAATGCAATTTAATTCGATGTCGAAACCGACATGTCCCACTGCATTCCTCGACTTCTTGCGCCCGACTACCCGTTAAACTGCCAATTTGAATTCCAAACGGTTGTTTCTCTTGATTGGGGGCTACCTGCACCAATTTCAGCATTTTTTTTATGTATTAAGGTTATAGCGACAAGTTGGTCCACTTAATTTGAAAATTATCGGTTGAATAATATCTGCCAATTTTGAGACGGGCGATTCCCACCCCAACCTCACAAACAACCATTATTACGACGCAGCCTGTAGTGTAAAATCAAACGATGGTACAGTCTCATTTTGACTAACTGATTTTTAGTCTTAAGGCTTTGATATTAGGTGTAATATTTTAAAAATCAGTGATCGTTAAAAATACTTTCTGATTTCTGTATAATTAGATTATTTATAACACAAAATCACTTCAATAATTAGTGAATAAATTACAATTAATAACTAATAAAAACCACACAATTTTTTAATCACACCTTTTTTATTTAGAAAATTTAATTAATTTGTTTTAAAAAAATAATAGTTAGAATGAGGTCAAGAGAATTTTGATTTCGATTCCAGCAACAGTTTTTCACTAAACCCCTTAAAACAAAAAAATATAAGATCATATTAAACAGAATCCGTTCATATACTTCTCGATTAACCCTTTGTATACCTACAGTGGCATAAGTATTTGGATACCTATGACGTTCAAATTTGATGATTTGGCAGTTCATCATCTATAGTACAATGTAGATTATTAATTGTATCTATTATTACTTGTAATATAGTTCCATGTTGTATTTTATTGTTATAATGATACGCTCAAAATAATCTTTAAAATAGGTTGTAAACCTTAGCAACTAAAATTCTATTCTATGAGAAACAAATGTACTAAGAAAGAAATAAGGGAGAACATTTGTATAAATAATAAACGTATAAAACTTTTTTTTATAAGGTTTTAATTCGATATAGCCTTTTTGCCTTATGGCGTACACAAAATTTACAGTAATTCTAAACCTAGAGAGGTGAGTTCATACACACTCGCTATTTCAAATCTGATGAAATTTAGATGAGTCAAACAGAAAGAGAGATTTCACGTAGTTTCCAGTCTTAAATCCTTTCATGAAACTATAAACGCGTATACAGGAATCAAACAAAAAAATAATGCCTTTTAATAGAAACATACATGATTTAATGAAAAAATTTTTTGAGCTATTGAATTATAGGAATAAGTTTTCATTCGTTTTTAAGAGAAGGGTTACCTCATAGAAAAGTAAAAAATCATACAGTGGCGTCATAGGATGGATCTTTCCCTATATTACAACCTTTCATTAGCACTGGATTTCAATTTAATTCTTTATCATTTATATGAAGTGACAGAAATATGAAGTAAATTTTTTGTGTATTTAAGACAAGTTAAATTATGAAATGTGGAGAAAATAGTCGGGGATGCGGTCAGCAAATAAACACAAATAAACAAAATTAAATATTCGTGCCGGCTTTTCGACATTGAAATTCAGGCCATCTTATCCACATATTAATCTACGGTCATCTATCAATCAACACCTCATTTAAATATGGAATGCTCGAATTATTTTTGAAAACGAATTTGAAAGTATGTTATCTATAAAATAACATTTTTACTTATCCTTTCAAGGGAACCAAAGTACAGTTGGATTAGGAATCAAAAAATAGTAATGTCCAACAAAAAAATTGAAATCTTGAGACGGAAGTTTTAAGTTACCCTCAGAAAGCAACACAGCGATAATTTCTGCCCAAAACCCTACTCTTACACAATAAAACGTTTTGGTAAACTGTAATCATATTTATCTACCGTACAAATAGAATATCGTACAAATAGACTATTTATGATTATTGTACGAAATTCCATTTAGAATCATTGCTGTCATGATATTATGAATATATTCGTGTCGAGCGTTAAAAGTTGAACGATTGCACTTTCAGTTTCCCCTTTCCAAGAACTTAATTTGCCGAGAGAAAGTTGCACAGGTTTTAGGAAACATTCAACAATCCAACGGCATCGTTGCCAAGAAACGCGCATCCCCACCTGGATTCGGCTGGCACCGAGGTCAAAGAAAGTACAAGATCCACTGGTTACATGGAATCGTCAGGAGAAAGGTTCAAATGGCCGCGGGTCACGAACTCATGAGGAATCGTTCACGAACACTCGCTATCGGAAGGACTAAGAAGAAAAGTGTTCTTCCGCAGTCTTTTTTTTTTCATTTGAAAAAGAAAACAGACCTCAATACTGATCCTATTTCTTGATATGCCAGTTTAAGTAATTCGCAGGTTCTTTAAGGATTCAAGCGATGAGGTATGGACCTCTTTAGCATTACTAAGAGAAGAGAAAGGTTCCTTGACTCTCTTTTTGAGAACAAACGCAAGTACGAAAAGCAGAGCTCTCTAATGTTTATCATCCTCATATTCATAATCGATCCAAGAATGAACTCATTGAGCCCTGACCATCTTAAAGCGAATCGAAGATACAACGCCCGGTTTCATAAGTTACGTAAATGGTTTGGTGAAGGTTAGTATCGAAGAAGCAGGTGGAGACAGGATGTGGGTTAGGAGAAGTGGTCTACTTAGACCGGATACTGACTGGCACACTTGCTCGATTCAGTCACCACACGACTGTCGATCCGTTACTTTAATTATCCCCCGATCCTTGTATTGTGTCCCGAGGCTAACGGATTCTGTTTTATGAAAGTGATTTGAATATGTCACTTTCATTTTGTCCAAATGGGTCTTGAATAGTTCGACGTAACATTCCTGCATTAATATCACTTAAGGTATATTATAGTCGTCAGTGGCAGAATTTAAAATCCTAAATCCAAATTCATGTGAATTGTATCATATTAGAATTTATTAATAAAAATAAGATACATTAAATAATTCAAGAATGCATTTAAATAGAAGTTAACTATTTACAATAACGGCTTCCTTACCAAAAACGGTTATTTAGTAACTGGAACAGGTTTCTAATTACTAAAAATGTTTCATAAGCTTATATCACCCTAAAATAACTTCACTATATGTATCGATCTTTGGGCTATGGTTGGGTTTCCCAAGTTGTAGGTCACTGCTCATTTAACTGTCGGTAACTGAGAGTGGAACTTCAGCTGTTTCTGGTTTTAATTTGGATTTTCTATTTAGGAGAGGATATACACTGCTAGCCTTGCGTAGGTTTGAGTTAGTAACAGACATGTCTGAAAAGATCAGTATTAAAAAATAAATAGTCTGAATTTTTTAAAGCGAAGTCGAAGGTTTTAGTGCAAATTGTAATGGGCTAATAAACCTTTATCCCAGTTATACACATGACCAATAATGAAATGAAATTTTAATTGTGATTTAACTGAACTTAATAATTTTGACTATAAACCTTGTTCGACGTATGTATTAACGTTCATGTTAGCGGTTTTATATTATACTGAGAAAAAATTAAACGAAAAAATTGCTTTCATGATGGATGCTCACAAGGAATTCACTTCATTACTTTCCACTTTAAATTAGATGCATTTAAAAACCGATATTTCATATAAAACTGGTTTAAGATTCAGTTGAATATGTCAGCAGGAATAAATTCGAAAGTGCACTAATCTTAGCCTTTGGAAAGGATAAAAAATACTCTTAAACCTTTCTCTAGCCCAACTTGAAGCCACAACTTTTACGAAGTTATAATTTTTAAGAACTTGATTTGATTTTTTTTTTCTTTTTCTTGTCAACTAATTTAAATTTTTAAAAACTCGGCGGAGTGTTCAAAAAAATAAACATTACTCGTAAATATTTTAATATTTTATCGTAAATTTTAATATATCATTGATTATTTTTCTAATAATTTTATAAGATTGTTTTCCACTATCTTCATGCCGGTTTTTAATGTCAGGCACTTTTTAAATATTACCCAATTAAACTATGTTAAAGTCTCCTCTTCCGGTTTTAAGCAAATATTTCTGAAGTACTATAGGACCGTCGCTCCCTGGGGTCTTAGTGGGACGTGTCCAATCGGGAAGGATGGCCTTTTTTTATGTTATATTATCCTCTTGTGAAACTGCGACATATACATCGACCAACCTACTCCCTATAATTGTCTGCCAATAATACAACAGTTTAACGAAAGATAACGAATCTGTAACGGATTTCAACGAGGAGACTCGTACTACTTAAATGAGGATAAGAGCTAGAATAAAGCTCATTTAACTGTACATTAACATGGCGAGTTTAATCGAAATCGTTAGAGTCGTTTTTTAGAAAATACAAAAAATGTAAAAAAATCGATTTAAAGTGCACTCCATTTCATCGAAAAATTTGCTGTCACATCCCGGCATATAACTCTCTTAAATAAATAACTTCATTTTAGTACAAGTTCTCGTTTTTGAGCTAGGCTGTTTACAGACAAGTTTTTTGAAACTACTACGGCTAGAATTAGGTGTTAACCTGTAAGATAAATCCCTAAACCCTCCCACATGTCAGACATGACCAGAAAGGAGATACAAATTAACTGTAATTAATTCAGCTGTGAGTTGTGTACTTTTAAGCAATACAGTTCATTATTTAATTATATACTAACAAAGACAATTGTGTTTACAGATCAGTGATGTTTCGCGAGTTGGCACTTGTCGTGCTGCTAGTGGCGCTAGTGTCGGCACAGCGACGGCTTGCCCTTCCCGACCCGAGGAGTTGTGCCAACAGTGAGTATTCAATAATTTTTTAATAAATCAATATAAATTAAAACTTTTTATCAAACACGACATCATACTTATTCATCACACTATTCATATATTCAATAATAATCTAAAGGATTATTAATTATTGAAGAAAACCTGCAATGATCTAAAAATGAATTTTACCACTTTGTTGTTTCAGCAGTAAAATACCAAATATGGGAAAAAAACATCTTCATATTCGTCCCATTAGTTACAAGCGATGACACCGAATGTAAAAAGAGCGGTCAGAAATCTTTTCCGAGGAAATTAATTACACTTTCGACATTCGACCATCAACAGCATGAGCCAAGTTGAGAATACCATTGCTACAATTCGTATACCTCTTTTTATATAGAATACGATGTAAATAACTTAGATGAAACCTTCATTTTTATGGTCTAGTAAAAATACAGCGAAATCGTTAGAAAGTTCCATTTCCACAGAAACTATGAGCAATGATCGAAGTGAAATCGTCATGAGGTGTTTGCCGTAAACGATACTGCATTGTTATATGGGACTGAATGATAAAAAAAAAAAAAGTACCTATCAATTAACAATGTTAGCACCATAACCAGTCATATATATTGGCACACCTGCATAAATATGTTTTATTAACATTACATCTAATTCACTACTTTTAGTTAGTTATTTTCAATGATGGACCTTTCCAAACGACGAAGAAAAAAAAATTCTTTAACTCCATCCACAAATTGAAGTTACATTCCAAGAATAAAAAAATGCGAAAATCTAAAAAAAAAAAAATGCATCCGTCGCTGGTTTGGGTCTGCTTTTCTCTAGGCAAACGGGACGGTTTTTAATAAACTATGGACCGAAGTAACAGGTCACCCCAAATCTAAGGATGATCCTCGGAACTGATTATTACCTTCCAACGTTGTTTCAAAATGGCGGCCGATTACACTTTTCGTCTGGGCCGGCCTTAGCTAGACGCGAACAAAATAAATAAGCAGAACAGTAAAGAACAAAAAAAATTGAAACTAGGTTAAAAGTTCTTTCTTACACTTGCAGATGAAATAAGATAACGTGAATTACCATGTCTTACAGATTAGGCCAGGTTTTAATAAAGAACCTAAAGAAATATATAATACATAAACTCAATATATTTAAACAATAAAATAAAATAAAGATCTGTAACGCTAAAACCCACGATGGGCCAGGGGTGAAGTACTTTGTAAGGAAGTACTGTTACTAAACCAAAGGTTGTGAAAGGAGGTGATTTGGTCAGAATCACGTTCGACAGGCAGATCTTTACCCAATTAAGGGTTCCCACTTGTATGAGGCTGGGTGAACCTTGGAGGGCTGACTCACATATAATAGGGCTGAAATGAAACAGAAAATAATTATCTGCCACATTGGATTTGAATCCGGGTCCTTGGAGTTAGTAGCACAGTGCCTTACCAATGAGCTACCCACTCCCGTAAAATTCAATATTTAAAAGAAATAAATACAGTTATTGGAACCCCTACCAGCCTTAGAAAATCGGTTAACCATAGTCCTTGTAATTGAACCAAGTATCTATATTATTAAAATAACTATTTAAAATTGTGTTATTAATACAAAAGTGTGAATACACTAAGTTGACAATAGTTATCATTATACCATTCAAGATTTGGTACTTTCAATATTTTAAATTCAAGATCATTTCTCTTACATCAGGTTGCCAAATTAATTCTAAATATGTTCAATCTTGAAAATTTCTGAGTTTAAACACTAGAAAATTAAAAAAAAATAAAAATATGACTATGACCTTTCAACTT
>NW_027106871.1:241871-264649 GCF_000696795.3 Halyomorpha halys | reverse complement strand
ATATATAAATATATATACACATACATACATACATATACCTATATCGCTGCTTGGCTATAAAAGTGATCTAACAAAAAGATTTTTTTAAAGTCTTAGTGCCCAAAGGTCAAAACAATATAACAATGATGTTTGTGATGTACTTTATAGAGGCATACATTTTAAGTATTTAGTTGTAATTTTTGTTATGTTAACAATAAGTATAACGTGAGAAAAATTGAGTACTTACGTCGTTGTTTCTTCGGAGAAGCAGTAAGATAGATTACACCAAGCATTGCTGTAAAAAACAAATTACGCCATACTTAAAAATATTGGCTATCTTTGAGAAGACAGAAGTAATATTCTACCGATGTAAACGTTGCTGTTAAAAATATTATTAGACAGTAGTGTAAGAGTAACTGAAATATTTTAGACAAATATAAGTATGACATGAAATGCATAATCATTATGATTTTTTCATATTAACATGAAAATAAAATATATAAATTAAAAATTAACTTCTCACTAGCATTTACTGTAAGGCGAAAAACAACAAAAGTAGTTATAATAATATTAGGTATATTTACACAATACATGAATGATAAAAATTATAACAGTACCTGATTCAAAAAAATTCTGGAATTGTTTGCAAGTTCAAATCTTGTAATTTTTATTCAGTCTTAAATTACCTGTTTTAAATAGTAACACATGGGGTAAATGATAGTTTGAAAGGGATACACTACTATTTAAACTATTATTGAGAGATAGAGAAGTACTAAAACTATTTAAATACAGTAGCCGCCTATGCATAATTGACGGCTTGGTCCATGATTAATATGAGTACTAAATCTACGAACGCGTTCCAAGAATAATTATAAAATCACATCCATCATTGATAATATATTATTTTAAGTTTTCAGAAAAAAAAGTTACCTTAAATAATACTTCAGTTTTTTTTCCTCCAGTTTCCTTTTTAATTGTTTTCAAATAGGAACTTTTTCTTGCTCCTTTAGTAATACGTTCTTACGTCCATTCCTTCTAGAGGGAAAAATTCCCTGTTGAGTGGGCGGGTAATTCATGTTTAAAAGGTTTGTACAGTCTGGTCAAGAAGTAATTGTTCCCGCCTTTTGGGGGGAGCTGAGGTGAACTATTATCATATAACTAACTAAAAACGTAAATGTCAATAAAAGAAACATACTAATTAGGTTTAAATTAATAATTTTTAACTATTCCATCAATTAGATCTTATTTACTTAATTCTTAAATATCGTCTATTTTTACATATTTTTAAACCCACTAATCTTAACCTAACAATGAACAGCACTATATTGTTATAGAAAAGGTCTTGAAACAATGGTTCTTTTGATAACTGTCCAATGCTTTTACTCTGTTGACTAGACTCTATTTACGTCATAAATGTTTTGTTTGCCATCTCGTAACTATAAAAATAAGTCCCCTAATTTCTTCTACTTAAAAAAGAAAAAATAGTCAACAAATGATCAATAATCAAAATTGATAAAAAAAAATAAGGTTTATAGTGTATACAAATATTTGTAGTATATAAAATATTAAAAAATTCAACAGCAAAATAAATATCTACTGGCCTGATTTCAATGTAATTTTAAAATCCCATATATATAAATCAGACTAGGAGTGTTTCTAAACTATGTTGTCATTTCATTTCAACACTCCTTCTACTAGTTGCCCATAATTAATATTTGTCAATTTTAACACTTATCAAGATGTACCTGTTGTTGTCCTGATACTAGACCTGATATTAGAGTTTATTTATCTAGCTTATCTAACTTCTAATTTTATATGCAAATGATTTATAGAATGAATAAATTTTTATGATACTTATCAGACTGTAAATATATCTTTACACCATAAACACAAGTCAATTAAGTCTCTGCAATCATGATCCTTTCTTGTTAAAGAACAATATTGTTTAATTCAGTATTTTAATCTAAATAAAATACTGTAATGACCATTTATCAGCAATAACAAAACTTAGATTCACTAGGTATAAATTTTTGTTGTAGCTAAGTATATTTTATTTTTAAGGAAACAAATAATACTTCAGGCAAAATATGATCAAGTAAATATAAAATTTTATAAGTTGAAAGGCCAGATTACACTAGAGGAATGTAAATATTTTTAGCAATTTCAATCTCTAACATACTGATGTGTATTACAGGAGTTAGGCATTCGACCTACAGAGATGCAAGAGGAGTAGCCCACTCATATTTCTTCTCTTGGGAACATGCACCAACCAGGAGCCTGGAAGTTGATTGGCTGGATGCAAGAAACATTTGCAGGAGACATTGCATGGATGCAGTCTCACTTGAAACTCCACAAGAGAATGAATTCATCAAGCAAAGGATAGCAAGAGGTGAGATAAATTGAATATTATGTATATACTCATTGTTTAGTAGACAAATATTCTAGAAAATATGCATATTATAATTTAATTTTTGAAATTAGAAAGGTTTCAGAGGAGAATTATTCTAGTTTGTCTATTCATGTTTCTATCGATTATAATTAAGTGAGTTTCATAACTAATGTAACTGAATGAAACTATTACCAACCAAGTAATGCTTCATATTTGTTCATATAAATGTTACCTATAGGTTTAAGAATTTTTGAAAAATATTAATGCATGAAATTTTTTTGTTTTAAGGCAACGTGAAATACATTTGGACTTCTGGACGCAAATGTAATTTCAACGGCTGTGATAGACCTGATTTACAGCCTGCAAATGTGAACGGCTGGTTCTGGTCTGGCTCAGGAGCTAAAATTGGACCTACCACCCAAAGAAATACTGGAGACTGGAGTCATACTGGAGGATATGGCCAGTCTCAGCCTGACAACAGGGAAGCACCACAGGTAATTAAAATATTAACTTTGTTTAGAATGTATCTGCTGCATTGGACAAAAATAAAATGCATTTCATTACTAAGACAAAAAGAAAATATTGATTATTAATTCGATTTCAGGGTAATGATGAATCTTGTCTTGCTATTCTCAACAACTTTTACCAAGACGGAGTCAAATGGCATGATGTAGCATGTCACCACTTGAAACCATTTGTTTGTGAAGACTCTGATGAACTCCTGAACTTCGTACGTTCACGAAACCCCGGAATCCGTTTGTAAATTGTATTTAAAAAAAGAAACTTCCCACCAATGTAAATTTATTCCCCATTCCCAAAATGTTAGGCTAAATGTTGTTAAGAGTGGTAACTCGTGTATTATTTATCGTTTTTAAAATTGTGAATTTGATCTGTTCAAACAACATTGTGTATACATTTTTTTTATCTTAAATTATGTCTTTTAAAATTAAATTTTTAATTTAAGAAAATTGTATTTCTTTCTTTTACCTAGTTATCTTCAGTTATTAGAATAACTTAAATAAAAATCCATCAACATACATTCAATACATGATTTTATTTTATGCATTAGTTTATTTATCAGAATATATAATTAATTGCATGAAATTATATTTAACATAAATAAAATAGCAATAATTATTCTTTTTACAAAATATAGTATTTCATTTTTTAGAAATTCATCTTGACATTTAACTGACAGAATTCTCATGTTCTGAGACTATTATAAGATTCACTTAACAAATATTCTTAATATCCGATGCATTGGAAAAATATCACTTACGTACCTATTAGAACTGAATTGAGTATTGAAGGTCAACCAAACTATATAAAATTCATATTCAAGGTTGTTTTAACAAGCCTAGTTAGGTTCTGTGGAACTAATTCCTATAGTTTCATGTTGTTAATACTAATGTTGGCAGATATTTAAGTTTATAAATTGTGACTGACCATATGGAATTCTGCTGTCTTCTCCACAATAGTCCTGATTGAAAAGATTTGGTCTGCTGTGGATCTTCCTCTTCATAAACCTATTTGCAATGGACCAAGCTAGCTTAAAGAAAAATAATCAGTTTCTCAAAATGAATGTTTGAGAGTACTTTGTAAACACAATTGAAATGAATTCTTAGTAGATTCCACCAGGCCTCCCTAATAGTGAACTGGGCTTATTATTCCTAGATCTTAGGGAGTATACTCTAGTCTAAGCCAGTAACTGAGCTCATAAATAAGTTTTTTTCTACCATATTTATCAGTACACCCTCTACACCAATGGTTCTCACCACAGGAGTTCCACAAAAAAATTTTGGAATGGGTTATTTCAGATTAACTCAACTCAGTTTTTAACTTAAACAGCACAAATAATTTCCTTCAATTTTGCCCAGGTGGTCTAGGTATTCTTAGCTTTTACTGAAAAAAAAAAAGGATTTAATAATCTCTTTGTTTCAAATGATAATGTACAGGTTCTGCCACTTTCCAAAAGGGTTTTACCACCAGAGAAAGGTTAGGAACCACTGCTCTAAACCATATATGCCAAGGGATTTGTTATTTATTACTTTGTGAATGGCTTTTTCAGCACACTAAGAAATTTTAAAACTCCTTTTCTTAGTTATGAATTTTATTTTAAGAAATGGTTCACTCATTTTGCCAGAACCAACTAATTCTCTTAGGGCAAGGAGAGTTCAACCTCTATAGGATATACCTTACAGTTGAAACTCTTCATTTATTGATTGGAAGTAAGAACAACCAGGTTTCACTTAAATTTAGCAAGGTTTTAGTACATTTTAGCTAAATTTTACTACTTCATCTTTTTTTTTTTTTTAGGTTTAGGAGGAATGTCTAATATATTTGTTTCCTAAAAGCTAAAAACTTCTTGAGCTGACCTATGGGTATCACTTTCATATACTCTACCAATTGTTCTCAATTTTCTTCTAGTTTCTCTTCTCATCATAGCTGATAAACCATTTTATTTGTGTTAGTAGAAATTAACTCTTAAGGTTTTTGGATCCTTATTTTTGAGTAGTGAAGCCTTCAATGGAATCAGGTGATAGAAATTATGGCTCTAATTCTAGCAATAATGAAGGTAGTAGTAGGTAGTTGGGAAATTTCCAAAATTGTTTTGTTTACAAAATCATAACACTGTCAGAAATCTAGTAGAGGCCCCTAACTCAAGTAGCTTAAGGAGAAATGAATAAACTTCTTAATGGATCTGGGAAATCAGGTAGAAGGATTTAAGTAATAATTAACCATAATTAATAATTAAATAAGATTGACTACTACTGCAACCAATGAGTCTCTTGTAAGTCAAATTATAATTACCTGAAAGACCAAAAGAGGTTTGCAAAATAACATGTATTTGTCAATACTACAGAATTTGAGGACATTTAAAACAAATAGGACATATCTTATTTTACGAAAAAACTTTATTGTCATTACATATAAAAAATAGCATTTGATTATGAACATATTAAAATAATAATTTATTTTTATATTTACAAAAATATCCATTTAATATTACAAAAATATTTATTCATCTTTAAAATTATATTGTTCACTAATAACATGTTAAATAAGGCAAACATAAAAAGCATTAGGCACAACATAAACATATTAAAAACCATGTTAAATTCATTAAAACCCAAAATATTCAATTTTTGTTTTCTGTGACATGAATCATACGTAAATTTGATTTAAATTGCAAATAATTTTCACCATAAATCTAGTGAAAAGCTAATTTAATGGTAGTTTTAAATGGATATAAAGGAACCATGCTTTTTTATAAGTTTTAAATAATACACATTTCTCATTTTATAAAGTTAAGAGAGAGAAATGGTAAAGGATACATCAATAAAATTATGCCTAATTTATATAATGTTAAAGTGGGATATAATTTAGAATTTTTTCTTTAGTTAAACATGCAAAATGGGTATAAAACTTATTACCCAATATTTTAACATTCATAAAAATGATAAGCAAGAACAAAACGCCTTATCATAAAGGTGTATTAATTCTAGCAGCTGTATCCGCTGACGAAAATTTTATACTTTTACAAAAAAAAGTAAGTTATACATAAAAAAACATATTAATAATTTAAACATGCATTGTCAACAAATTTGAAGAAAATCAACAAAGGAATTTAAAATATATCAGGATTATAAAAAAAGTAACCAATTAGGCGCACTAATTGAAAATATTGAAAAACGGAAATTTAATTTTAAAATAATCCTCTATTTTTTTAATAAAAATAATTATTCATATATTAACATAAATCCATTAGTTGTTTATAATATTAATGAGCTAGATAGATATTAGGAACTCTAAACTTGTTAATAAAAATTCAGTCTATTGATCAATAAATAATCCATGGGGCAAAAGATAAAATTGTAGCCCTCTATAAATGTAACTCTATGTAATAACATTCTTATAAATTGTTAAGAAAAAAAAAAGAAAAAAGCTATTATTTCAAAATTCCATATTCATAAAATAGGATACAAAAACTACCCATTGCTCCACTACTGATGTAGCTAACAAATCAATGGCATGGTATCCCAAACCACCTGCAATGAAATTCCTTCAAATTTGTTTTTAAACAAATCAATTAAAATAAGAGCTTAAAAAGTCTTATTTAAACCTTTGACCAGATAACCCACAAGAATTCTATTCAAAATTCGCTTTGTATTAGAAAGTATCACAGAAATAATGTAAGACATCAAAAAGATTCTTATCTAAATTAGGAACTATTAATTGCAGAAGGTGATTTCCCATCAAAATGCCTTCCTCATTCTTCCAGATGCAACTCTTTTAGTTTTTTTCAACTCAGCTGCAACAGACACAGGTTTCTTCCCAGATTCGGCAATCACACGGGGGCAGTAGCTTAATGTGTGCGCATTATCTCCTGTCTCCCCACATCTGTCGCAAACTAATCTATAAAATAATCATTGGATTAGATTTTGGTAAAAAAAAAAAAAAAAATAATTTTCTTAAGAGATTATGAAATAAGAATTAGGAAAAACATGACAATAATATAGATCAGGATATGAAGTTAGCTAAATTCTTTATAATACATGAGATTCAACTAGAATCTACTTTCTGTACTAAACTTAAGTGATGTAAGTATTAAGCAAATTTTTTTATCTTGTGTTTTGTTAAATTTTAATACAGGAAATCACTAAGCTATTACAAAACAAGAATTTGGATTTTTTTTTTAACTATAACTATTTCTTCCATGTAAATCATCTGCATAATATATATATACTGACATAATGATAACATAATGTAGAAATAAGTAAACACTAAGATTTCTTGATGAAAGCTATCTTATTGATATGTATTGAGGTATTAACAGTCTGGTATGATACCCGTCAACAAAGGGCACTTAAGCAGTACTTACTATCTATTAAAAACAGGTATTGCCTGCTGGCTTTGTCGGTAGGCAGGTCAATTATAGTTTGTAAACACTACCTGCATCAAACACATTAGTGTCAGCCCCTTCTAAAATATTCTTCTTGGGCGTGGCTAATAATAGCCAATCAGGAAATAAGATTCCCAAAAGACGACGCCCCTTTTTGAAACAAGTGGGGCAGAAGTAAAGAGAACATGGAAGTAGGGACAGTACAAAAGTAAGAAGATGGGTTAGAGAAGATGTCCTAAGGACTCTTCGGAAATGGAACTTAATGGCTGAGAAGACATCAATCAATCATCCAAATCATATATGAGGTAATAGGTTATAATGCAATATAATGTTTTATGGCAAACCATTTATCTGGATCATTTTAATAACATCATTGATCATTGTAAATAAATACTTAGCTCCTTTATGTAGTTTATTTACTATCATATTACACAATACCAACCCTTATTATATTATACAATTAATGGTAACAATATTTTATAAATATATAGGTATTTAATTGGTAACAGGTCAACACAAAAAACCCTTTGGAAAAGAATCCAATTGCCTAAAGCAATTATCCTGGCATCCTGAGACAGATACATAGCATTATATTGAAAAATAGTTATGAATATTAGTCTTTGTATAAATAAACACAAGTATTAAATAATGAAAAGTATCTTCATGTGAAAATTAGTAATAAATATAAGAGTTTTCATAACAATTGGTCATTCTCTAAAGCATGTTCCATTACATTACAAAACATTAAAAAAGAAGATAAAGGTTTTGTCAAAATTTTTTTTTAATAGCTTCTTTGCTTTAAATAAAGATTTTTGACAGTCCTGGGACTGACCAACAGAAGTGAAACTTCAGTAAATGAAATAATGTATTAAACTTTTCTTAATAAATATCATGCATTTCCTCTCATAGCTTAAGGCATAAAATTTTAATAAATAATAAAAATATAACAATTTTTTAAGTCAATTCTAGCAGGAAAATTTTTTATATTGCAAAATATTGGAACATAATAGTTTTCTACAATTTGAGTTACTTTTTTGACCACCATTTGGACCATTGTACTTCATTAATATAGAAGAATAGTAAAGCTGAATGTGTAAAAAAAAAAATAAAATAAAACTTAGCTAATAATTATCGGATTTTGATGTTGTTTTTTTTTATACACTAAATATAGGACCAAGCAAAACCCTAAAAAGATATCAGTTAACCCTTATAATAGATGATATTTATAATTTAACTTTTCTTTTAATCTCTAATTTATGTTTTTTCTTAATTCAGATTTGAGGGTAGTGATTCAAAAACATTTGATAATTTACCTTTATTTACCTAAATCAGCAAGATATGAGTAAATGAAACAGCTACAAGGCCCCCCACTATTTTAAAATAAAAGGCAGACCGTTAAAATCTTATTTTTCATCATTAGCAGTCAATTCTCCAAAATGAGTTCCTGATCATTGGTTTTAAGGAAGTATTCAGAGAGAAATAGCATACCAACAAAAACAACTTTTGAGAAATAATCTATAACAATAGTGAAATTTCATAATAATGAATAATAGAAAAACAGGATATTAGCTTAATTCATTGTAATATATGAAAACCATTAATCAAGTTGTAAACTTGAATAGTCAGTACAACATCAAAAAGGATTATCAGCAAATTTTGCTATTTTTGTATGTTGTGAATGTAATGAAGATATGAAAGTAATATTCATGACTAGTAAAGAAGTGGAGGACCTTCAACCATCACCGATGAGTTAGTGCGAATAATCAAGAAAACTGTAAAGACCTCTGGTTGACACTCGATGAAATGTCAGTGATGTTACCATAAATTTCTAGATCCATTACATCAAAAAATAACACTGGGATATCAAAAATTGTTCTCAATATTTGACCCTAAACAATTGACAGATAAGCACAAATTGTATTGAATGCTAGAGTTTGCAAGTTCCTAGAGCGATATGAATTGGAAGGAGAGTAATTTTAGAGCTCCATTGAGACTGATTATAAAACATGGATGGGTGGGCACATTACACTCCTGAATCAAAAAATAATTATCACAATCGTAACACTGTACCTATCTGCCAATAAATTCAAAACCTCGATTTTTGCAAAAATAAATTATGGCATACTTGTTTTGGAACTGAAAGTGGATCATTTTTTTGCCTCAAAGGGATATAACTGCAGCAGGATACTGCAAAAAAACCAAAATCAAAAGAGCAATTTAGCAGAAACAGTGAGGCATTTTCACGAAAGGAGTCTTTGTGGGAAGACAACACTGTCCTACACACAGCTAGTGACATGAAGGTGTTTTTTAACTTGTTTGGTTGAACCACTTAACTACCTATAATACTTAGTGCTTTTTAAATAATTTTCTATTTTAAATTAACAAATTTGAGTTCTCTTACTTTCTGAATATGCCTCGTACAACAAGCCTCAAAAATTTCATGTGTTTTTCTGAACTCAACTATCTGTAGTCAGCAGTCAAAACTGATAAAAAGTAATAAAAAATGGCAGCTGTGGCAAAATGTTAAGAAAAAAATGAATTTTTCATTCAAAACTCCATATCTTTAAAACTTACTAAACACTTATAAAGTTTGACATGTCTAGTTTGTACTTACTTAACTTGCTTCTGATCCTTCTTCAAAACTGCCATATTCTAAAGTGTTAATAGCTCTGATAGGGGACCAATGTGGCAAATAAATACAGGTGTGTACATATACAGGGACACTGTGAAAGGTTCCTTGAAAGATATTCCACCCTGACCAGGTATTGGGACAGATGGCAAAAAACCTTAATAATATCCAGAATTGTTAAAAGGTCAATTCATATCACACCCATAATTGTGGCTTAGGAAATCAATCTTTTGAAATGATCATCGTAGAGAACTCTGGTTTTTATCAAAATGTTTTATTGACACTTATGGGTTAATAAAAAAAAATAAACATGCATATATCCCCACCCATATTCTTTTTTAGAGAATTGAACTCTGTATGTAGAAATTAAGAGATAAGAGAGCAAGAAGAGGCTTCATAAAAAATTGTGAGTAAAAATAATGAAAAACGAATAACGTTATTAAAATAAATAGTAATAATGATATATAAAACTTATTATTAAAAGAAAGGTATCAGGAAATACCCAATAATTCTTAACATATTGACAAAGTTACTTACTTTCTTAGAACTGGGCAAGTCACCAATGTTCTTTTGCCAATTCTCTGTTTTAAGTTGTGACTCTTGTACATTTTGGGACTCTCCATATTGGATTTACAAAATTTACATTCCATTGCTGAAAAAAGAGGAAACAAATAAGTAATAGATAGGATTAATCACTTAGATTTAGTGATTAAAATGGATCTATGATAAGAACTTAAATTATAAACAATGAACATCTTGACCAACAAGGTAAGGTTTACTGACACATTCGTCAAGAAAAAAAATGAGTAGATTTAAGGCAAAAGAATATTACATATTTTAAAGTGCGTTAAATTTTTATAAGTTTTAATGTAACATGTTGGGAAGTTCTAAACTACTGGGATAAGGATACACTATAATATTTGCAAAATTTAATACAAAAAGTTCGGTGTCAGTTGTTTCAATTTTTATAACCTTTTGCTTCCACACTGCAGAAGGTAGGGAAGGTATGTAATACAGGAAATTAAAACAATTTTGACCTCTGAATCTAAAATTTTTATTTATATTTTAGACATCAAAGAATGATTAACTACAATCTTGCTTGTCCAAATAAGTATTTATCAGCACACCTATATCTTTAAATGGGTAAGTTTAACTTGATTTAAGAAAACAACTAGCCAAGCACAAGTGTCATTAACTAATATTACTTAAGCATATGAAAACTAAATTAGAAAATTTAGTTTATTAGGAAAATAATTAAATACTAGGAGAGTTAAGAAATATAAAGAACACTTTCTAGTATGAGCTAATTTTAGAAAAGAAAATACGGAAATAAGAAAAAAATAATAAAGATAGAAATAGTGTGGAAGCTACAATCATCTTTTGAAAAAATTAGAACTACTAAATGTCAAGTTATTTAAGAAACTACGCATATGTTTCGACGACATATCATTACTCTAGAAATACAGATAATTAAGTACCCAATAGAAATATGAAGAAAAACAATTTCCAGAATGAGCTAATTTTAGAAAAGAAAATATGGAAATAAGAAAACAATTAATGATTGGAGAAGTTTGTCAGGGGGTGCGGCAAAGAACAACATAAATAAACAAAACCATATTTATTCATTTTATGCCATCCTTATTGACCGTACTACCGACAAACTTCACCAATCATTAATCTACGATTAACTATCTACATCTCATTATGAAAACAATTAATAAAGATAGAAATAGTGTGGAAGCAATATTGATCATTTTGAAAAAAACAGGAAAATTATTATATATTAGGTGATTTAAGAAAATATGTATATGTTTTAATGACAAATCATTATTCTCAAAATTTAGGTAATTAGGAATCCAATAGAAATATAAAGATAAGCAATTTCAAGAATAAGATATTTTCAGAAAAGAAAATATGTGAAAAAAATTAATTAAGATAGAAATAGTGAGGAGCAAGATACATTGATTATTTTGAAAACATTCGAAAGAGTTAGGAAAACAATCAAATATTAGAAGAATTAGGAAAATAACCCTAATTTTTAAATAACAAATCACTAATCTTTAAATGTAAATAACTAAGCACCCCATAAAAAAAAAAAAAAAAAAAAAAAATCTAATGCCTATTAATAACTGAGTGAATAGGTATTGGTTGGCTTGTCTTAATAAAATTTAATCTTATTTACCTGTTTGTTGGTTCTGGTTATTTTTTCTATAATTCCTTTTTCCTTGGTTTTGAGCTTCTCTAGTCATTTTTTCAGTTCTAAACAAATCTTCTTCATTTCTGATAGAAAAAGACTGAAATTTTTTTAGAAAACTTAACCACTCATGAGATATCCCTGTGGGATCAACATTGCAATAGAGACCTTGTCGACTCATTGGTGGATAATTTAAACTATGATATGCATTGGGTTGGAAAGGATAAAAATCAGAACCATTTTTATAAGGAATGACTAGTCCTGGTGGTTCATTTTTTTCAACATCCGCAGAATTAGGATTATTAGTCTGATGGCATGGATTACTTTCTTTTCTCCTATAAACGTACTTATTTTCTGCTGGAGTTATAACTGATTGGTTATCTTGGAAAGGGTGTGAATCAAATAAACGTTTAGGTATTAGACCATATAGAGGAGTAAATGAATCACCAACAATATTTTTCTCCTGTTGCAAGGAAGTCTGATCATTGGCACCATGACAATGTTTATCAAAAATGCTAGGTAATTTGGTGTTTTCATTTATGGTTTCATCTTTGATCTTAAATTCTAATTCTAATTCGTCAATCTTACTTTTGAGGGATGATATTCGAGATCTGACAAAATCTGGTGAGCCTTTGTTATTAAAACCTGAATCTGGAGAACACTCTTTAAGTTTCTCAGTTGAGGGAATTATTGGTTTACTCTGAGGATCAGAAAAACATCTTGATCTAGGTGGAGTGTTCTTAAAATATGAGTTTAAACCATCCAAAATAGAAGGTGAAGAATTGGATTTTTCAGGAAACAAAGTAAATTTTTTAGGGTTACCATCTTCCAAGTCTTTTTCTACAAATTTGGAAAAACCAAGGTCATGGGAATTTTTATCAGAAAAATAAGACAGTTCAGAATTTACTAACCCATCTCTTTTATCTTTGAGAGTATTTTCCTTGGGTAAAAAAGTACTTGCTTTGTCAAAAACATTATTCCATTGATTTGTATTCATTTTCAATAGGACATTTTCAAAAACTGAACTAGGAAGTACAGGAGATTCCTTCATCTTCTTGTTCTCTCTTCTTTTCTTACCATCAGGATGGCGATGAGAACTAGAATTACTTAAATAACAAGGCCTAGTTTTGTTTGGATTTCCAATATTTTGGATATTTCCATTACAATCGGTTGCACACAGTTTTCTCCATCCATTCTGTTCATCAATTTTATATTGGTTAGACCACCAACTGGACTTATCAAACGAATCTTCAAAGCTGGGAAAATCCATTTTTATCATATCCTACAACAAAAAACGGGAAAAAATTAGTAAGAACAGAATTACTTTTTTTCAAAAATTTATCAGTTGGCAGGGTAATGATATAAACTATAATGACAAATTAAAATTTTGAACTTATGAAAACCAACTTTTTTTATAAAAACGCAAAAACATCACATGAAACAAAGTTGATTAATGGATTATGAGAGCATCTGGTTCTTGTGCTGCCTTGATCAACGAAACTATTTTCCTTGTATTTGATAGCTTGAGCTAAGGATTGTTTAAAAATCCTATTTCAGATCCAAAAATAATATAATATAACCTTTCATGCTATTACTAATAGGTAAAAACAGGATTTCCAATTTGATACATACTGATCACCAAGAACTAACTCATTTTTTATATTCTGGCACGTTCAGGATCAATATGAACTAATTTAATTTGCATATTTCATTACATTTGCTATTTTTTATCTTTATTTACATCAGGACTTAAAAAAAAAGATAGTTATACGGTTTTAAAGTATGATTATTCCCCTGCAACTTTTAATCTGAATGAGAAAACAGTTAGAACTTATGTGGGTTCCAGTTGAAGAAACAACTGATACTGAAAATCAGTATATTGCCGAAACAAAACTTTTCAGATAGCACCCAAAAATCAGAAAAGATAATTAAATAGTTTTAATAATAAATTGTAAAAAAAAAAATATATGTTGCCAAGCCCTTCCAGAGCCCCCATCCAAACTAACACAAACAGAGCGCAGAGATAGTATGACATAGTTTTTGCAACTGTGACACAACCTCCCTGATTAATTCTCACTGCTTTCTCTACCATTTCATCGCGAGCTAATAAGCTGGCTATACCCAGAACAGCATTGCTAATATTATGAACAATCATTAATATTTGAATATTGTAAATTCTTTCCTTAGTTTAATGATAAGTCTTACTAACATAGTATAAATATTCACCAGGAGTTGATACTGCTTTTTGGAGCATTTTAATTTCTCATAAAATATTTTTTATTTGATTTAACTGAATAATATTACATTCTTGTCATATATTACAGACAATGGTGACAAGGATCATAGTGCACATTCATACCACATTTACAAATATAAAAGTTGAATGATAGCAAAATAAGAAATAGAAAAAAAAATTAAAGATCTTCAACACAATCAGATAATTAATAAATTAATTGTTGCAAAATTCAATGATGAATAGAAAGTACTCATTAGCAATACATATATAACACATTGGAAGGAAATAAAATTGGATTATGAAGTGTATTAATAAAGGGGAAAGGTCTCAGAGACCAAAGTCTTATGTCTTATCCTGGATCTACACATTTGCCTCTTGCCACAAATTCCAGATGTGTACATATGCTTGGTAAACGAAGGAAGCAAAAAACATCAGTATTCATAAGCTTGCTTTATTCTTTTCATTTTTTTAATTATTTTTTTCAATTAAATTTGATTTACTCTATTTCAATTATAAAATGGAACAAAATAAAGAGAGATGTGAAATGAAAAGAAACAAAAATATCACCACCAAATAGGTGGTAGGGGACAAATATTCTTAAATAGTTCTACATAACCTATAAATCCTACTGTTATTCTAGATTTTTTAATAAATAATTATTTATTTAATTACCCAAGCATTTAATGTCTTATAAACTTATATTTGTGGTGTGTTAAATAAAAAATTAGCTTTATAAGTTAACTGACAAGATTTAATACAAAGTATTTACACCCTTTTAAAATATACAATCTTAAAATGGTATTAATTATAGAATCTGAAAGTATGGGAAATCCTATAATTAATTGAAACATAGAGAGCACAAATATTATTACATTGGAAGTTCTGAATCAATGCAAACTGAAAACAAAAGTTGGGATGCAGCACAAGCACCCTTTGATTTGAGCCCAAAAACCGAAACCCTGACACCCAACGGACGATAACAAATTCAGACAATAACAACAAATAACCCATCCCCAGGCTTGTGTATTCGCGAATTTGCCCTAGTTATTTATTTTTTTCTTACCTTCAAGATATATTCATTAGCAAAAATACAAATATACATAATAGTTTAATCCTACATTACATATATACAAACGTATGTACAGATCTTGTGTTGCCGGATGGCAAAAACCCAAGTTAGTTAAACGTGTAGAGGTACCTACCTTAATAAGGAGAATTTCTACACTTTAGTGGGGAACAGCTGCCCTCTCCCCCCCCCCTCTGGGTAAGACTATGTCCCAAATTATGAACAAGAATCGTGAAAGTTAACACCTAGGATGAAACAGAGATCTGGGTAAAACGGACGGATGTTATAGCTACCTGCCACAAATTAGATTAACTCGTCAAAATTCTTTGAAACTGAGACTTCATAGAAATCACCTCTTTCAGTACAACATCGTAGCTATTCTAGTATCAGCAGATAATACTTCTTAAAAATATGAAAACAAAAATAAACTCTAAAATAAATTCTATTTACAAAAAAATTAAATGAAAAGTTTGATAAATTATAATTATTTATGAAAAATACAAATCCCTCTTTAAGGAAAATTAAAACTTATCATTAAACTTAATTATCATTTTAACAGAACAGATTTAAATATACATTCTAAACTTGATCAGAAAAAAAATATATAGAAAATTATTGTTTTAATAATAATTGGGATTTTAGGATTCACGAGGTGGGAATAAGGAATACAAATTTTGTTCCTGCCAAGTTGAATGAAGCCATAATTTAATCGGGAAAGATCGGGGTCGTCTCGGCTTTTCGGTTTCAATTGGAAATTTTAATTTTTCCACTTTTATTAATTCATAAAATTCTAATTTATTATCCATGCCAATGAAAACTGTTTATATTTTCTAATAAACAAAATTAAAGGTACGTTAGAGGAAAGTTTACTCGTTTTAACTATTTTAATGGGAATAAAATAATTAAAACTATTTTACTAGCTAATACTAAATTACATTTAATTCTACATTGACATGGTGAGTTCAATTAAAATTGCTCGAGTCGTTTTAAAAAAAAATCGTATATTGGCACTTCCAGTCAAATGATTTTTCTAGAAAAAGTTGCTTTCACACCTTATGCATATATACCCACCCTAATAAGTAATTTCAGTTTCGAATGGCTTTTCGTTTTTGAGCAAGGCTATTCAAATCCTGCCATATTTGAAAACTTGCAGTGAAACATCTTTTTTGAAAAAAAAACCTTAAATGTGAAACTGTAAACAAAATAATTAACGAGCAATTTACAAAACAACAAATAGAGTCGATTCAAATAATTATATTTACAGGAAAAAATCTCTACATAGTAAATTAAGCTTACATTTTATAAAATAATTAGATGTTAACATAATAAGTAATACAATACAATGAGTAGTGCTGAAAACTAACGTGTACAAAGAAATGTTTGACAAAGCTCGTTACAATTTTTAAATCAAGGAAATTTATAAAAGAATAAGAGGCCTTAAAATCTTTGATTCCCAATTTTATATTAATAAAAAAGAATTTAGTAACAAATGCCTGTAATCCCAGAAGAGAATTAAGAAAAATGTCTCGTTTCCATAAAAATATTATATAAATGATTCGGAGAATAAGTTACGAAATCAATCATGGACACGTAAATTATTAAATTTAGGATTAAAAAGGTTTAGTGATTCTTGAAGATTGGAACAATTTGCTAAGGTTGATATATAAAATTAATAGTTTAAGTGACGTTCCGATGGGTCTCAAATACGTTTTACTTACAGAATTATTACTTTTTTCCAATAAAAAATTACGTACTTTTTGTTTAATCGGACGAGAAATAATTTATATATATTTTTTTTGTAGAGGAAGTTCGTAGAATAAATCCCGCACTTACTCCAAATCTAAAACAATCTGGCTTTTTCAACTAGAGTAACAAATAAATTTAATAGTCTGCAACAAAAACCACTTTAAAATAGATTAAAATTAATTAATGTCACTTAAAGTAATTGTCTATTTAAGGTCTGACAAACTCTCTCACTGCTATTAAAAATCATAATTCTGCTAGTGCATTTATTCTCACAAAAAAATTTTCACCAAATGTTTTAACATCTTCGTGCAAGTAGAAACTGGAACAATTACAAAAAAAAAATTAAAATAATATCCAAACGATAAGTTTAATATCAACAAGTCACCACAAACGCCTCAACTTCAGCTAATCTTAAATTTATTTTTAACCTTTAAGGTAACTAAACAATTATTAAGAAAATAAAATTCAGTTAGAAAAATCTTAGCCAAATAACAAGGAAATTCATTGCCGACAATTAAGTTTATTGTATTAAAATTTAATAACATTTTCGACCAAAGAAAAATACCAAGAAATGATCATTATTGAGAATAGTGGCCATTGAAGAAGAAAATAAACAAATATTCATTCTATGTTACAGCAGCTCACGACATTTCTTCAAAAACTAATACATAAAATATGAAATACTTTAACTATATTGAATTTACAATAGTTGCAGACGATTTTGGCACAATAATTTGAATTTTAATTTTGATATTTATTTATCAATATCAAGAGATAACACAATAAACCGGATAAATCAATGGAAATAATAAAATCATTAATATAGACTAAGTACATGTTGGACTGACTTGGAGCTACTGTTAAGTTTATCTTTCAGGATACACTAAAATTAGGAAACTCAAGTTTTAAGAGTATAATGAGTTTGTTTCCAGGTTTGATGAGAAATAAATTTGGTAAAAAGTTGGATTTTACTTGAAATCTTACAATACTATATATCTTCCTGGAAAGAACGAAATTGTTTCGAGGAATTTGGAAATTGAAGATTCAAGCCAATCTAGTACAGGAGCCCAAGAGGAGAAAAAAAGGCATTGATGAGTCTGCCAAGTATAGGTAGGGGGAATAAAAAAATGGTGGTTGTTTCAAAGCCATAAAAAAAAACAATTTTTCATTAGGAGCTCTATATCTTAAAAACTACCAACACAAGAAAACCTAAGAGAACGTCATTTAAAGTAGAGTAAATTTGCTAAAATGTGAGCTCTAATAGAGTTATTTACGTTAAATTTTTCGAGATAGAGCTTTTTAAAAAGCAACATTTTATAAAAATGTTGTATGGGACGTACACTAAAAGATCAGTAGTTAGTGGACTTATTTAGAAAAATTTATATCTCAAAAACCATTTGACGTACAGATGTCTATTAGCACTCAAATTAAAGCTAGTTTAATGAGCTACAAAGTAGTTTATGATGTTTATCTTCGTAGGGGTAATAGTTTACATGAAATTTGCTAAAATAAACTGATTTATAGTTGTTCGGACAAATTTTCATTTGCCAAATTTATATTCATATATGAATATCATAAAAACTACTACCCCTACGAAGATAAGTGTCATAAACTACTTTATAGTAAGTTAAATTTCCTTTATTTTGAGTGTTGGCAGACATGTGCGTCTTATGGATCTAGAGGTATATTTTTTCAAAACTCCAACATTTTATACGAACAACTAGAAATTAACATTTTGTCATTTTATTTTGTTAAATATCATAAAAACTACTACTCCTATAAAGATGAATATGATTAACTATTTTGTAGTAAATTTAACTAGCTTAAATTTGAGCGCTGGCAGACATCAGTACGTCCAATGGTTTCTGAAATAAAGTTTTCTATAAATAAAATTTATTGTTCAAACAACTATAAATCAATTTATTTTAGCAAATATCATGAAAACTACTATTCCCTTAGATATTCTAGTGTTGTTGGTAGTTTTTAAGACAAAGAGCTCCGAATGAAAATTAAACATTTTTTAAGGTTTTGAAACAGCCACCATTTTTTATTCCCCCTACTTATACTTGGCACTCATCAATTTTGACTAGTAATTATACCTAGTTTTCATTAAAGTAATCAAAAATTGGGATGAGATAACTGCCATTTTTTTCTTCCCGGCTCTTGTACTAATCGTAGCACTGCATCAACAGTTGAGTTCTTACAGAAAATTAAGTATTACAACAGAATATAATCTAATGTATTTTGCTAACTAGAAATATCTCAAACCTTTTTTTGTATCAAGGGTACTTAACGGAGCAATTTAAATTTTTTGTAAGTACTTACTAGATATTTTTACTACATAACTAGCACAACTTATCACGGATTTACAAAAAATCTATACCATAGAAATTTGAAGTTGATAATTTTTAGTAATCTAAGAGCTGTAAAAAATTGTTTAGAGATTTGAGCAAATTCGGGAAAGAACCTGCTTCTGGTCGAATAAAACTCATTTTCGATCACCAAAGGACCAAAAACATTCAGATCAGCCGCAATTATGAAATCCATTTTAATTTTTAGACCAGTTTTATTTATATTAGCTAACATATAATAAAATTATATGTTTTAATTTCAATTAAGGTATAAATAAATTAAAATTATTAACAAATTGATGAAATCATGTTTGGCGAAGAACCGCCAAATATACAAATTTTCCTACCCCACTACCAAAGCTAGGAGACTTACGTAATCATACAGGAACCGAAAATTAAAAAAATACTCAGAATCGAAATGTTTCACTCGCACTTCACATTTTAGATATTATGTGACATTGAATCCTTGTCTAAAGTCGAATTTGTGTTCGAGCATGACAGATTGAACAGTTTATCCAACTTTCCTGGGATTGTAGTTCCTAATTTTCCGGTACTAGTTGGTCCCAAATCAATTTTACGATTTTCGCAGATGTAAATGTATTTTTTCGGCTCCACTATACTTAGGAAAAGCTCGAAATATTAGGCCCAGTTTAAAAGTTATTGAACCGAGAAAATTTGTGCTAGTATTTATTTCATCAGATTCCGTCAACTGGTTTCGATTTATGATTTAAAAAACTCTTATAAGGATACACCTATATTTAATCCACGGATCTTCCCTTGTGTTTTTCTGAAACAACCCATCTACGGTCTAACCCATCTACTAACATAGCCTTTCAGAAAAAATGGGGGGAAGGGATATAAACAGTGAGGATATACCGACATACTATGTATTTGGCACATTTTTAAAAATTCAATATCATTAAAAATAAGTTAAGTTAAATTAATCAAAATTAAGTTAAGTTAAATTAATCAAAATTATGAAAATTAACTTCAAAATGGAGGAATAATTTGTAACTACTTAATTTAAACAAAAACAGGAAAATGCGGGGCAAAGTTTTGTTAGGATAAATATAAATTAAATCATTAAATTTGAAGCTATGAAGCAGTCGTTTGAATGAAGAAAATTTGGAGAACGCTATCTTGTACATATTGTGTAGTACAGAAATCATGAATAGAACATATAAATAATAAAGTCTTACTCTGATGAAATCAATACCCGCCATAGATAACAACTAACACCTAAGACATTAACGGTTTATAAGGGACAAAGGACATAAGCGTCGTAGGGAATTATCAAACAATGGCGGGGGTTGACGGCGTCTTTGAACTAATAGGATTTCAAAATAAAGGAAGAATCCCAAAATAACAAATCAAAATAGGAAATTAATACATTGCATGAACTGTTAAATAAAACACGATTGTTAATTATAAATATAAAATGAACTCTGATAAAAAAAATTATACATCTAATTCCTGAATATATTTTTTTTAATTTACAATTATTGAATGTAATTATACTGGGTACAATCTAAAATGTACCGGTTTAAAAACATCAATGAAGAAAAATACTGTTTCATAAAGCTTATCACTTACTACATAATAAATCTTACAAGTATTTGAGAAAATGTAGTTCCGATTAAAAAGTAAGATTAAGTTTGACACATAAAAATATAGGGGTTGACTTTTAAAAGATTGAAATATAACCTAATTAAGTTCTAAAGCTTACTACAGGAGAAAAAAAAATTTTTTATAACAGTAAGAACGGTTTAGATGATTCCAATGAGTGTAATAGAAAAATAAGAACAGAAAATAAAGGAGCTTAAAGTGCTCAAAGTTATCAGCACTTGCATTAAGAGTAATGAATGAGATGTTCCAGGATGAACCTTGTTCTCGTGAACACTTAGGAAAAATAGTGATTCCAAATTATTCTCCTGAAGTAACCATAAATAAATAAATTGAAAATTAATCACAAAATATGAAATAACCTAAGTCATACACAAGAGATCTGAATAAGTTCGTATCTAATAAAATTAAGATGCAAATTTTGACAACTATTTAAAATGTTTGATGTAATAAGTAAGTTCAATATAATTCAGTTACTAAATGTGTACAACCAATAATTTAGAAGCAGAATAAAGATTTACCTGAATTTAGAGCTGTGGGTACAATGGCTTCGGGCAACTGATATGAGAGATTGGCGAACACCCCACCACAACCCCTCACACCTCCCACTACCAACTTTGGGTCAGGCGCAAAAACTTTTGTAACCGATTCTATTCAACTTATTAGATTCATTTCCAGGGAACAATTTATCTAAAGGATCTCATCTCTCTTGTATATTTCATCGGAAATATAAAAGTATCACTAATTTTGTTCATCTAATTGGAAGATTATTTAAATAATTGATCGTATTTTTTCTTTACTCATTTATTATTATTAATTGTATTTTTACTTATCCTTTCTCGAACTTTATTTAATCTCAACTTCTTTAATTTCCGTCTTGTTAAATTGTGTTTTCTGAAATCTACTTTTCTATTTCCGTGTTATTTCACCTACTGTTCATTTTTAACCTAATAGTTTGCTTCTTTTTTTTTTAATATTCTTATCATTGTCTATTTTATTTCTTCTTTTCTATATAATTTTCTTTTCACTCAATTTTAACCCTACCTTAATTTACCTTATTGTATCTTTTGATCCTACTATGTCAAATATTTTTAGTTGTTTTAATATCTGTTTAGCCCTGATGAAACTCCACAAAGTGGTGCAAAACGTCGGCAAGTAAATAGCTGTTAACTATTTTTTTTTCTTTTGACCACATCCCTGACCATCTTCATAATTTGATTATTTAAATAATATGAATTTGATCTTTTCTTGAGAGTTTATTTTATTAGACAAAGTACGAATAATTTTATTTTGATAAGTCAAAATGGACCATTGCTCATAAAAACTACGATATATTATTATTTTTATCCTAGGAACAATAAAATAACAATGGCAATTATTTAAGTCGTTAACTAAAGTAGGTTTCAAGACAAAATATTCTACATAATTAATGTTCAGAAACCTAAAACAACTTGGAGATTCATAAGCATGAGCTTGCTAAAATTGATTTAATTAAAACGGTATCAGATAATTAAATTAAATAAAGAACTAACCATCCCAAAGCAAGGTATTACAATTTCAGTGATACTTCTATATAATGGAAAACCATGGGGAAGATGGTTTTCTCTGTTATACTGAGGTTTCTGTTAAGAAGGGGCTAATATAAAAAGAACACAGAAATGA
>NW_027106871.1:233300-241550 GCF_000696795.3 Halyomorpha halys | reverse complement strand
GGGTCTTAATTTCATGTCTGTACGCTGATGGTACCAAAAGTTCCATAAAATATCAAGAAAATTAATTTCCAAGCTCTCGCTTTGACCACAATTTCAGCTAAAATAGAATTGTTATTTTTCTTTAGCTCTCTAGCTAATTTTAAACACCACTTACCATAGGACTCAATATTGATAATAAAAATGGACTGTTAATGTGTAATTTATTATTTTTTAACTGTTATACTGTTAACATATCCACTATTTCCATTAATATATGATCCTTGACGTTTATTCAAAGTCAGGAATTCATGGAGTAGAATCTCTATAAAAAAAAAAACTCCATAAGGAAATAATAATTTTCAATATAAATAAATAATAATTCATAGAATTTCTGAAACTTAGCTTGAAGGTAAATTCCTAAGAATATTTTAAACAGAAGCTCCTATTGACAGTTGATGTATAAAGGATATATTTAGACATCAGAGTCAAATGACCATCGACATAAATCAGGATTTTTCTCAAATTTCTTTTAATTACCACCTATGATAATTTGAAGTAAACAGGATGGTCTTACTTTAAACTACCATAGATGGTAGTTCTTCCAATAAAACAATGTTGAGAAATTTCAATTTTGACTTACCTTAACTATTTTTAAACCAGTTGCTAGCTGTCATTTGAATCAAGTCCAAAATCTGAAAAATCTTGAAAAAAAAGTTCTAGATAAGAGTTGAAAAATAAATTTGAACCCTTAAGACTCAGAGGAACTCATAGTTGATGATTACAAGGTCTTAGAGACAGGGCTAAAAGAAATTGTCAACTTTACAAATAAGGTTTTCCAGCTACTTTGATTCATTCCTGGTGGTTGTGGTAAAATTTCATTTAGAAAACGTCTATGCTTCGAGATAATTTAATTAGAACTGAACAAAAATTGACTGCCAGGCCATAACCCAGATACAGTCAACTAATTAACTTACAAAACAATTATAGTAAAAGCTGTTGCACAGTAACCTACTCTTGCAGCTTGAGAATTCCACCTGCCATGGAAGATGGTCCACAAAGTTTGGCTTATAATAAAAGTGCAAAAAAAAACTTGTTATATTTCCACTTCTAATCCTAAAAGCTATTATTTATTATTATCATCACAGCAAGCATTCATCATTTCTAGCCTAATACTGTAAATTGTATTTATTAGATCCAAGTAATATGGCCAACTGGTTGATGGAGGATTTGTGTTGAGGTAAAAGACGATGAGTACAGAGCCTGCAAGTTAGTGATCTGAGTTGAATGTAGCCGAAATATAACAATTGGCCTTACTGACAACCAGCTCAGAACTTCAGAAAAATACATGAAATCACACGAGACGCTAAAATGAACCTTATTATTAAGGTGAGTACACAAGCGAATCTCAGCCAATATTACTAATTGCTTTGTAGATATTCAGTTAGTATGTACTGGAGGAAAATCAAAGCTAATGAACTTATTGGCATTGTATTGGTATTAGGTCCCCTCTCCTGTTACACAGCAAATCCCTTTGTCCCTAATAATTGGTTTGATGTGGACGAAAGGCTGAACGCAAATGTGTTAGCGACCAACATGCACCCCAATGTATTGGATCCTTGTTCATTGACCGTTGTTGACCCTGTGTGAACTTGCCTTATGCGGTATAACAAGAACCCTCCAGGCATTAAAGAAATAGGAGGTAAAATATTAGCTTTCTAAAATATAGCTTATTATTTTTTTAAAAAATAAATCTGGATCAACATCAGTTTTTAAAATTTTTTAATTCACTCTAATTTTCCAGTTCTTATTATTTTTTTTAATAAATCAATTTATTCAATTTTCCATAGTTTTTTGCAAATGTAAAAATAAAACTAGGTTTTTTGTTTTAACTCAAAATGATTTCATTAAAAAAAAACAAAAAAAAAAACTCATTTCTTAAAATACACTTTTTGAGTCAATGTTAGATTCTCAAATCTCTCTTTAGATTTTATTTTTATATCTTTTAAAGGTGAAAGATCAAGAATTATTGTGTTCAGTTAAAATAAGTGAAAAGTTAAATTAAATAGTAATTTTAATTGCCCACTAACAGGTTCCATAATTTTGTTATAAGGATGTTACTCATTCAAATTTATTTTTATTATCAAAATAAATGTCTGTAATCAGTTCAAATTTCTACAATATCTCTAATTCATTAAATAGCATGATAGTCAAACTAACCCTAAGAGTACAGATGGTCAAAATTCATAATAAACAAAAATTACAAATCAAAATACAGCCAATTATTTTTATTTATAAATTGGGTACCATATCAATGCAATAAAATGTAAATAACATGTCAATATTAACAGTATAATCAAGGCACGAAGGTTTAGGATCAAATTTATGTATAGTTTTTGCTTTTGTCATTGGAAATGAATCTTTGTTAATCCATTTAAGATTAACAAGTACATAAGTACTTAATCTCTTTGTAAAATAATATTGCCTTTTACAAATAAATACATTTCTTAACAAAATTTACAATGATTTACAATAAATAACTTATACCTAAGATAAAGTTTTTGAGCAATAAATACAATAGTGATGAGCCATATGCCATCACTTATAACGAGACCAACTGAAACATAATTCATTAACAGTTTTCAAGTAACAATTAAATGATCAATAACAAAAAAAAAAAAAAAAACAAGATCAATACTGAATCAGCAACAATTTTTATGAACAATCTATTACACACACATTAATAAGTAAAAATGATAAAATGAAATATACAATAAATAAAAATTACAGATGTTATTGTTAATGATAAAATGATTAATGTCATAAAACGGATCAAATATGAATTAAAAGAACTGTACACCACAGAAAAAACAAAATATTAATTAATGTTACACTGCCTTGTCCTTAGCGATAATAATAGTGTGTTGCGCTCCAGCTGCAACTTTGATTACATCTCTCTTCTCAAGCTGTTTGCCAGTAACTAGCGTCGGTTCTACCTTATCCCCATCTCCAACACCTAGCTGTAGCGCCTCCATTCCCCAAGAGTATAATTTACCTGCAATTAAACATCAGAAAGCCTATTTGTTTAAAACAATAACAAATAAAATATGTTACAATTGCAATAAGTGAGACACAGAAATTTAAATACACTTCTTGCAGAACTTGATGAATAAATTGATGCATTAAATAACACAGGCTAAACAATGAGGTTTATCAACTCAATCACAAAGAAACTTCTGAACAGTGCAATGCCTTAATTGGATTTATGTAAATAAAAATTATGTTGGCAATATTTACTAGCTTTAGTTATGATATAATTATTCTTTTAATGAAATACTCATGAATTTGAACTATTAAGTAATTATTTAAAAGTAAACTTTAAATTGAACATTTTTGATAATGTTGATTTTATGAAATAATTGATAGGTCAAACAAAACTGTATTGTTCACAATGCTATCACCTCAATATTTACTAGATGTCTAATAGATTTAAAAAAAAAAAAAAAAAGGAATATTAAAAATCGGCATCATAGCATAAATATAAGTATACAATCATCACCTGTGATGTATACATCAAAATTGGCATCATAATATAAATATAATAAGTATACTACATCATCACCTATGATGTATACCTCAAAATTGGCATCATAATATAAATATAATAAGTATACTATATCATCACCTGTGATGTTTACCTCAAAATTGGCATCATAATATAAATGATGCCATATTACATTGGCATCATACATCATGTATGATCATGCATATTACATTGGCATCATAATATAAATATAATAAGTATACTATATCATCACCTGTGATGTATACCACAAAATCGGCATCATAATATAAATATAACAAGTATACTATGTAAGTATAACTCAACAAAAATTATCACATCATTCTAGAGATATCTCCTTTCAACCATAATTTTATGATATACTTTCTTCTGGCTGAGAATTATTGTGAGATGTCTCCAGACAGAAGCATTAATTTGTATCACAGCTTAAACAATAATAGATAATATCTATAGGGTGGTCTATCTATCCGGAAAATGTGGATCGGTTTTATCCGTGGTCATGAACAAGAAGCTTTATTGCAATCATAGTAGTTGCCATCTGTGTTGTTTTGAAATTTTTTGTATGTCTTTTCTTCATGAGATAAATGTTGTGAATACTTTTTGTGACAAAACTATTTTGATGTTCAGTTAAGTAAAAAAATTGTTTAAGTTCAATTTCTATTTCACTGTAATGATATTGTTATATAGTCACTAGAATTATACTTCTAATTGTTCAATAATATTTACAACCTAACAGAGTGTGTTTTAGGTGACTCATTGATGAGTTCAAATGTGGTCCATCTATAAGATAAGGGACAACTAAGATTGATGGACCACGGGAACTCGGGATTGATGGAACAGGTAAAGTATTTGGGATAGACATCATTTGTTGAAGTATTATAAATAAAAAATATAACTTAAGTCATATTAAAATGAAAAAGAACAAAAAAGAAAAATTTTGGAAATAAAGGTCAATCTAATTAAATTTGACAGTCTCAGAGCTAAAAATTTTTGGAAGAAGGATCTGATGGTTTGTGTGAAAGGGATCTAGATGAATTTTCGAAAACCCCCATGAAAGGCACTGGTGAGGAGACAAAAAAATAAAGAACATTGGGTTAAATGTGTGTAATCAAGATGGTCTCATGAAATATATACTCGATATGAGAATAAATCCCATAAGTGACTATTATGGCAAAAAAAAGTAGTTAAAGGATAAAATTAAAGCTCAAGGAAACATACAAAGTAAACCACATTTTATTTTCTAGTGCTATCATATTATAATACCTCTAATTTAGGTTTAAGCCTTATTATTTGTATTTATGTGTTTTGTAATACGTATAGTAAATATTTTACTCCATTAGATTGTAAACTGATTAAACTTTATCCCTTTTTAACACTGTGACCCATCAACCAAGGACATATCCAGTATAGAAGAACCACAAAACTATTTTTTTAAACATATATGTATATGTAGTTGACTGTAAAAATTTTAAATATTGAAGATGGTCAGGGTTTCGGTCAAAAACAAGAACAAATAGTTTAAAAGTATTTTAATGTCCGACGTTTCACCCCACTTTGCAGGGTTTCATCAGGGCTGTTCAAAGCGAAAGGTTTGACCTTTGACAATTGATTGTCACCTTCTGTTCAACCTTTCGCTTTGAACAGCCCTGATGAAACCCTGCAAAGTGGGACGAATCGTCGGACATTAAAATAGTTTTAAACTATTTGTTGTTTTTTTTACCGCAACCCTGACCATCTTCAAATATTTATTTTTTAAAACTTTTATTCCTAACATGTATAAAAGTAAAATAAATGTATAAACAATGGAGTCATAAAGCTATGAGCTCAGATGGCTCTACATTAGACAGAATTAATTTAAATATAATAATATGACCAATTTCTATTATATAATAATTATAGATAATAATGATAGATAGATCAGTCAGATCTAGTAACATTATTTGTTTACTATTTAAAAGAACAGGAAGACATACATATCATCCATTCAATATATTATGCATTCATTACTGTACTTATTTATTCTATACAAACGGGACCATCAGCCAAAAGAAAAAAAAAAATTAATTCAGAAAATTAAAATTCAAGTAAATAAATATCACTATAGGTCTGACAGACCCATCTGTCATATTGTGAATTAAAAAAAAAAACTTAGAAGGACAACCATAATAATTCAAACACACAAACGGGTTATTTATTGTATTGAAAAACTTACCACTCTCTGTAACAGCAAACGATGCAGTACTTCCACAAGATATGTCTGAGCATTTTTCATCCTCAGGAATCTTAACTTGGGTAGGAACATCAGCATCAGTACAGTCAGCACCAAGGCCGAGGCGTCCATACTCATGCCTTCCCAAAGCATAAACTCGACCTAAATAAACAATTAACCAATCAGGTCAGTATATAAATCTATTACAGTTCTATATAAAAATCACTATCCTGAACAATTTCTATGGTTTATTAGTTCCAAAAGAATTATGAAACACAGATGATCTGCTGACCAGTACACTAAATCAATTTTTATGGAAAATTCCATAGTAAGGAATCTTAAATGAAAGACCTTAATACGCCTCGATTTGCCATTATAAACAAAATTTACACGATAAACATTATAGTTAGAGATATTGAATAAGATTCTATTTCTATATTTGCTCCAATTCTTTGGTCAACATCAAATTTATATAACGTATCAAATCATGATCACTATTTCTATTTTATTTTACAGCCAACTTGAAAAAATAAGACATTATTGTAAATCACACTTAAGAATTAAATAATTCAATTTTCATAAATTATGAAAATAAAACGCACTGAAACAATATATCAAAACAAAGGTTTAAGCATTCCTGTTGCTTAAAGGATTATTATACTACTACATGAAAGAGTGAAATTGAAAATATAACCAAAACTATATATATATAAAAAAAAAAAAAGGAGCTGTAGGAAGATGCTTTGGTTAGTTAAGAAAGTATATAAAATACGAGTAACAAAAAGCTGTTTAGTTGTATTCAACATTTTATCCCACTTGGCAGGGATAAATGAGGATAAGATCTCGGGTTTTAAAATAAGTTTGTAGCAGTTTTTACTGGTGATTTCAATAAAAACATCAGATTCTTTTAAATCAATTAAATATGACCCATTTTGGTCTAAAACATATTGCCATCTTTCAGGCAATTTTTTAATTCAGGCCTTCCAGATTTTAGCATAATTAACTCCTCTATGAGCGTTTTGCAGTCCTCGAGCAAATTAAAGTGTTTCCCGTTAATAGAAGGGCCCGAAATAAGAGAAAATGTGTTGGGGTGAATAGGGATCACATCCCAGCCAAACTCCAATAATTTCTGCCGGGTCTGCAAAGACACGTGAGGATGGGCATTATCATGATGAAAAACTATGCCTTTGCAATTAGTCAATGCTGGACGCTTTTGCTCAACCGTTGCCTTTAATTGTCCCAACTGGGCACAGTATACTGCAGAATTAATGGTCTGGTTGGGCGGGAGGAGCTCATAATAAAGGACACCTTTCCAATCCTACCAAATGCAAAACATAACCTTTTTTGGATGTAATCCTGCTTTTGGAGCCGTTAATGGTGGTTCACTTCGTTTTCTCCAGGACTTTTTCCTCACAATATTATTGTACAGGATCCACTTTTATCACCAGTTATCAACCTCTTAAAAAATGGATCATTAACATTGCATTTCAGGAGGAAATCGCTAATTGATATGCAGTCCAATAAATTCTTTTCTGTCAAATTGTGAGGAACCCATATATCACTTTGAGAAACATATCCCACAGTCCCCAAATGATTTGAGACACTTACATGAAATATATTAAGCGTTTCTGCAATTCTATGTCATAAAGTGAATGTTTCCTGTAATCAATGCTTGAATATTCTCATCATCAACGGTTAAAGGACAACCCAAGAGCTTTGCGTCTTCCAAGTCAAAATTTCCAGTTCTGAATCGAGCAAACCATTTATGGATGGTACTTTCTCCTATGGCATTATCGCCATACATACTGCAAATTTTTTTAATCGTCTATGCAGCGGATTTTCCTTTTCGGAAAAAAAAAATCATTAAATGACGAAAATACATTTTTCTCTCTTCCATTGTGAGCAAGCAAAATACCACACCACTTAAAGATAAGGAATCTTGGTTGCAACTGATGCATAAAAGCACCTTAACTAATCGTTTTTTAGAATATGTAAACATTATTGACTAAGTAACGATTGTTGATTTTATAAACACAGAAAGGATTTAATTGAAATATTGAAAAATGCTATGAACTTATTTGACAACCCAATACAATAATTATAAAATATGATAAGACAATTAGGATATAGATAAGAAGTTATAAAAAAAAATTATATATCTTTATAAAATTTCAACGGTGAAGTGTAAAAATTCAAATGACAATATACTGAAAAATGAATATATATATACCTCAATTTACCTCTTCATTATGAAACTATGTAAAAGTATGTTTAACTTAATTTATGATATTTTTATTATGTTTTGTTCTAGTACAATATTTAATTTCTATATATGTGCTGTATTTATTTTTACTATTCATGTACTTTTAGTTCTTGTTTTTAATAAATTATTAGCTTTTCTCCAATCTCATGTTTTAATTGTATAATTTTATTTATTGTATTTTGTATTATTTTTTTGTTCTTTTATCTTTTTCTATTTTTA
>NW_027106871.1:229614-231010 GCF_000696795.3 Halyomorpha halys | reverse complement strand
GTAATATCCTCTTTTATGAGTAAATAGTTATTTTTATAAATAAATGATTTTATTTCAAGAAGGTTCCTTAGGAGTGAGTTGAACTGGAGCAAAAGTGAGCGAGTTCGGTCTCAAGTGGTAGGTTGGTAAGTAGTTGTGTCAGACAGAAGGATGTTAATTTTGTCTACATACTCAGATTTGTCCATAACCACAGCCGAGTTACCTTTGTCAGCTTTAGTGATTATAAGTTGGTTGTTAGATTTGATAAAGGAGTGGGTGAAAGAAAGGTCTTTGAAAAATAAGAGAGAAAGAATGGAAGAACGGAGAGGGGGGTGTTGAAGGTGATTGGAAATAATGTTACAAATGTGCATATGAGAAGTCTTCTTCAGAAATACCAAAAAGATCGTCTCGATAAATAAATTCTAAATCGGTAATTAGAGAAGGTATAAGGTTAGAAACATTTAAAGGAGGTGTAGAGAAATTAGGGCCTAAACTTAAAATATTGATGACATTGGGGGGAATGTATGGGAGTGGTGGAAGATATATTATGGACCCATTCTTCACTACCTTTAGGGTAGATTTTATTATTTAAAGACGATTGGTAAATATTATCAAATTTGGAAATTAGAGTATGTTTTTTATGTAATTTGATAGATAAACAGATTTTTTGGAAACTGTTGTTGAGGAGGGCCATGTTATTTTCGCCAATTACGGAAGTAAGTGCTTGTGACAGATTAGAAATTTTATATTTTAGGGATTCAATTTGTTGAATGATTTCCGTAATTTTGAGATTTAAAAGAGATTTTTTAAAAATTAATAAAGAATGACAATATCTGGAACATAGGAAAGAGGGTATCAAAACTGGTAAAACGAATATAATTGCGTAATTGGTTAGTGTTGCTCAAAATAGAATTGAAGCAGATTTGTAAAGGTAGCTAATAAATAATTGAATTCATAATCATTAGTAGCTGAATGTATGTTCCGATTGCCTAGAAACTCGCCCTGAGATTAAGAGTCTATTATATTATAAAATTTAAATAAAATTCTACTATCAATTTAATATTAAAGGTGTTTTAATTTTAATTTGAATCCAAGCTATACCTAAGTTATGAGAATAAGTAAAAAACTATATAAAATTCCTTTTATTTTATTAAAATAATTTTTGAATATAACAATATATATTGTAATATGCTCTTTTTGAGTAATATGTATCCTTTTAATATTGTTCATTTGTTTTGTTTATCCAAAAAGCAAGCTAACCAATTTTCATTGTCCATAATAAATTTGTGATTCAAAACAAAACCAAGATGGTTGTACGTATTCTTCAGTCAACAAGTCCGTTGAATCAAGGCCATGTTGAGCAGATTCAAATATCATAAAAACTATTTTAACTCTTCCCATCATAATTGAAAATACA
>NW_027106871.1:212679-228809 GCF_000696795.3 Halyomorpha halys | reverse complement strand
TCCTTTATATTTGAATTTAATTTAAAAACAATTAAAATTCATTCTATTTTATTTTAAATAATACTAAATTATTACATAATATATATATATAATTGAGTTTGCCACTGCGCACCCTTCTCCCTCAATTACCCACAGGCAAACTCAAATGTACTATACCTTTCTAAATCACCACTCAGTTCGTATTTCTACAAGTAATTACAGACGGTCAATTAATAATCTTCCAAAAAAAAATTAACAATATCAGCCTGTTGGAATAAATAATTTCCTAATGGTAAAAAAGAAAATATAAAAATAAATGTTTTATATATCATTATACCTTCACTATCCAGAGCAATAGTGTGATGCTGTCCAATAGCCACCTTAATCCAATTTCTATCATTAAAAGATGTAGATTGAATTGGATGAAACATGATCCTTCCCTTTTCAACGCCTATAATAAACAATAAATACAGCATATATTTCAAATGACTCGATAATTATTTATAGTAAGAATGTATTAAAAAGGCAATGATACCTAATTGTTTGTAATTGTTTAATCCAAAGACATGAATAAGTTCTTTATTGTCTTTAATAAAGGTGCACATATTTCCTGCCCAAATATCAACTATTTCAAATTTTGGTCGATTTTTAAATGGTACAATAGCTGGTGTTAACAACTGACCTGAAAAAAAAAAATGTTATCAATATACTTAAAAAACTTAAGTGTTAAATTATTTTTGCATGGAATAGAAAAGAAAGTTTTTTCTTTCCTTTTATTTATTTTTTTTTCAATTATGGATTTCATAACTAACTCTAATGATTAAAACATGAACAGAATGATTAAAATATCTAATGCCAACAACCAAAAAATCAAGCACCCTTATTATCCAATCATAGAAGGCCATGCCAGAAGGTTCTGAGTTGGCAGACTCTTAGAGCAAGAAGTCTTCAAGCACTAACACATAAGACCTCTTACCCTTGATTTGAAATATGAGGCATTCTGTCATAAAATATGATAACTGAAATTTTTTATGATTTGAAGTTTTGGCCTGCTTTTTTATGGCCAATTTCATGAATTGTAAAAAGAATTTTTAGGAAATTTGTTTCCTTAATATTAAGTTAATAATAGAGTCACTTACCACTCCTGATTGAAGGTAAGTAACCAATGTTTTTGTTTATTAAATAAATCAAAACTTGTATCCTTTTTTGTCTCAACACTTTTAATTTTTCAAGTTTTTGTTGAGACAAAAAAGGATACAAGTTTTGATTTATTTAATAAATAATTACCTTGTCTCAAGAAATTTAAATAATATAATTAGTGTTTTTTTTTTAAATAAATAATATAATTGATACAATTTATTTACTTTAAGAAATTAAATTAAAAAAAAGAATTAGGTGGATAAAAAAATTATTTTTATAACTTTCAATTATAGTGAGGGTAGGTAAATAAACTACTAAGGATGTTATCTCCAAAACATTCTCAGGTCAGATACTGTTTTTCTCAATTAGAATAGTATAACTATGAACTATCATAAAAACTTCCTGATTTCCAAGAACTGATAGATTATTGTTTTAAGAAATACGAGCAAATTTTAAACCTGAGGACTGCTTTAGTGGTAATTGATCCATAAATTGTTTGAAGAATCATTTTTTACTATATATCACAACTGCAAAATTAAATTTTTATTTTTAAAATGACTATTTGAAGTGACAAGTTATACTATTTACACTTTCAGAGAATGTACGATTTAAATTGATTTATCCTAGACATTATCTACACAAACAGCTATGGAATCACACATTTTAGCAAAGAAATATTATTTTTATTTAGCTTCCATCTTGCACCCAATCTTTGGAATATTTATTTTTAATGTGTCCTATCAATACACTATATTTAAATCTATTGAGAAAAAACAAACAAAAAAAATAAGTTTTTTCTTATGATGCAAAATGAGGTGGAATCATTTTGTATTTCTCTTCTAGCAGCCCAATAAAGTTGTAATTTTGTTTATTATTCGTTACTACTGACATCACAAATTTTGTATTTCCTAAAACCGAGTATGACAAGAAGTTGTCCAAGTACAAAGACATCTTGTAGTACTAAGCGTGCACTATGGGATGGGTTTGATACAATTCTGTGCAGATGGGGTTGGAGGTAAACATGTCCAGTAAGTTATCTAAAATTGGAAACAAAATCTTATCTCGGTGGGTCCAAACTAGTACTTTATCAAGGACCTTTTTCCTTCCACCTTGTTATTGCTTGGTAAATTTATATATTCCTGAATTTTCATTTCCAGTTTTTATAGAAATAAAAATTGGAAGAATGATGAATTTTGATTCAAAGGAAAGCATGCTAACTTCTTTTACAAGTCAATCTGCTTCTTCATTGCCTGCAATTCTACAATGACTGATAACCACTGTATGCACAATTATCCCTTATAAATAAACTTACTGATTGTGTTTTTAGCACCTGCTATGTTTTTCTAAGCCCCTCTTTCAGAGCTGTAGATAGCCGAAATTAAAATAAAGAGTAATTTCCTTCTTCCAGAGCAAATATTTTCCAATAATAAAAAAGCCATCAAATATTTTCCATAGTTAAAAAAATTGACAGTTTTATTAAGTGAAGTTATCAAATATTTGCTTGAAAATCAATAAGTAGCAAAAATAAATGAGTCCTATGAAGGTTCTGTTGGACAAATTTAGTTACATATAGAAAATTTTGTTGCTAATATAAATAATTTTTTACCACCATACTAGGTAGAGGTAAGTGCATGAATGAGGATTTTTCTCAAATTTGTTTTATTAGGAGAGCTACCATTGTAATTTAAAGAAAAAAAGATCAATTTTCTTCAAATTATCAGAGATAGTAACTTTCCCAATGAAACATATCTGATATAAATTCTCACTTGTGCACTTGCCTTATTAACACACCATACTGAAATAAAATTAAAAATAAGTGTTAAAGTGTAGTGTTAAATAAATCAATAAAAATTTATCTTACCAAGTCCTTTTCTACTATCCCTTGAAGAAGCTCGTTCCGATAATCTACCTAACTGACCCTGTTCTCCACATCCAAAAGTGTTTACATGCTTATTTTCATCAAGCAAAACTATATGATTTGAGCCAGATGCAACTCTTAAGAATCTCACTTTACTTTCTAATAAAACAGGTTTTTTCTCAATCGCATCATTTTTCAGAAGACCCATTGACCCGTGCTCATCCTATTATTAAATAAAAATAAATTTTCACATTGAAATCACTTCTTAATTTTATTTATATAAGATTTCAACTATTTAACAGAAATGTAATTTTAGAATAAATAATATTACCCGGAATGTGCCCCAAATATAAACTTGTCCATTGTCAAGTAGGGCAGTTGAATGAGAGTCTCCGGCTGAAACTTGAATAACTTTCCCTGGAAGTTCTACTTCCCCAGGAATGGCTTCTGTTCCTTCTTCAGACGTGTCACGTCCCAAAGCACCTTCGTCATTACAACCAAAGGTAATCACCTAAATTCAATAAGCACATAATATTAGTTAGGCAATGATAAAACTAAAAATAAGAGTATCCAATACTCATATGGTATACCAAGCTTGTACACTTTCTTATGTACTTCGGGCACTCTCCCAAAAATTGTTAATTGAAATACAATTTCTTTAAAAAATCTGAGTTAGCAGAATTTGTAAAAAAAAATTATGAATTACCTTGTGATATTTCCTATTAAATTTTGATTGACAGTCATACAAGACTATGTTTATTTAATGAAATAAAATATAACTTTAAGAAAAGTTACAGTAAACAAACGAGACTATCACTCACTTTGTTTTCGTTTTCAAACATTTTCCACTTTGTATACAATTCATTAACAACCAAATAATGAGAAAGCTACAATCTTATTTCCAAACATATCCAAATGGACGACTTATACCAGTAGTCCTGGAATTTTTAAGTTTGTAAGAACCATATTCGACTATTTAAATTAAAAGATATACTTTTTTTTAGCATTCTTGGCCATTCATTCACTAACTAGAAATAAGAAAGAGGTAATAACTGGCTAATTTCATGTTTTCTATTTCTTCTATATTGCTTTCATATTTTTCAATAACCTTTATAAACAAAAATTCATTAAATAAAAACTCAACTCAGAACTTTCTTAGGAAATGCATTAAAAAACAATATCATCAAATGTCTTACCTGTTTGATTCAGGTATATAAACAATTAACAATAAAAATACACATAAAATTCACAGATATCTTCGCACATTGAGAAATTATACTTCAAAAAATAGTTACTGTGGGTTTCAAAAAGTAATACCAATTAGCATGAAAAATAACTAAGAAAAGGAGAGCAAAATTGATAAAAAATAGAGAAAACTAATGAGATGAACAAATGGAACTAAACCAACGGACACATGTATCCTCAGTTTCTAATTATGCCTTACTTATGAAATATAAGGTTATTTAATAGATCTTCAACTAGTTGTAAGTAGTAGTTCTTTCCACACTTAACATCAGATTGAGACAAATTTCCTAACAAAATTTAATTAATTAATAACAGTGACTTAACCAACTGTGAAATGATTAAATTATTTTGAAAATGTGGAAGAAAAAACAAACCACCTAAGTGGAAGATCTTTTTTTAACAGATCATGAGTTCCATTTGGCCATGAATTTGTTTTTATCGACAACTTGAGTTACATTTTAAACCTGAGGTCATTAATGATCTTCATCTTCTAAAACTAAATAGTGATTCGATAGTCTGAGAAATGCAATAATACATCCCTTAATTTCTGTAAATTATAACATTTTTTAATAACTAAACAACATTTGGATCTCTGATTGCAGGAAAGTCACACCATACCCTTTATACGGATTTGTTAATACTGCACATAGTCTTCAGGGTTTCTTTCTATTTCATCAGGAAAATTTGACAAATCAATTTTACTGTCATCACAATTAATTTTGAAAAAAGCAACTAACATATGAACTATAGCTTACAAAATGATAACTGTTGAGAGATAGAAATATGACAGCTATGGAATGTTGTCAATGGAATGATAAAGATAGTTCAACATCTGATAGTTGATAATAACTGATAACTGATAGTTCAACATCAAATGTTAAGTAACATGAACATAGTGGCTGCAACATCTTTCACTATCAGCATCACCATGGCATGTCCACTTAAAGTTCATTCAGTTGATGAGATCAACACTGATCAAAGTTGGTAAATCATTGTAATAAATCACTTAAATTTTTTCTAGGAAATTTATCTTAATTCAATTTTTTAATTGTGAAGGGGGCTATAACAAACTGATTCTCTCCTTAAAAATAATATAACCATCACATTGAAATATGTCAATAGTAGGAGGGAACCCTTATCATTTATCAAACAGTCAGTTCAGGAACGATTGCCAAAGTGGAGCCAGAGCTCACTAGTATTCAGAGTTCTAGTACTAGTACTAGAGCTCATACTAGTTCACAACTCAGACTCTGATATGGCAGATGATATAAAAAAATATAATCGTTTATGTACAATGATAAACAGTAGATCGATGCTGTTGGTTATAACCTGAAATCAGTTGTATTATAAATCTACGCCCCACCCATATTGAAAAGAATCAGGTACATATGTCTGTTTGAGGGAGCATAAGTCAACAGCTGTGATAAATTAAAGCAGTAATAATATTGTACATTATAACCACAACAATTGTACATTGTGTGAGTACATTAATGTGAGTACACGCCCACCTGCCATGTATTGATACTTGTGTACTAACATTGTATTTTTTAAGTGAACCAATCATAAGATAGAATTTCAACATACCTTACTGTCAGCAGTTAAACAAATACTATGCATGCCTCCTGCAGCAATTTCTACAACATTATTGAGATCAGGAACTACGGCTGGTTTTGATTTTTCAGAAATATCAATGCCTAATCCCAACTGACCAGCAATACCTTCACCGATCACTAATACAGAGCCTGGTTCTTTGTTTAACCCTTCATCAGCAACAAATTTATTTTCTGGAACAAATAATAATTTATAAAGAAACCAACAATTCAAAGGACAGACTACACCGTACTAGCTAGATAATAGTTTTAGTGCACAATTATTGAGGCTTGCTTACTAATAAAGTGATAACACTTAAACTGAAACCATTCTACAGTAGCACAGAAAAATGTAAATGAAAAACAAAATTAAATTTGATATAAAATTTGTTGAATTTCAACTGACGTTTATTACTATAATTTTACTTTTCCAAAGTAATTTAGGCATTTATATATACTGTATCATTGAGAGTAGAGAGATGAGTAATTAAGTATTATTGTGAAATAGGATTGGTGATAAGTCTTGGAGTCAGTGAGAAATTAAAAAAATTTAATCAGTACTCCAAACAATAAAAACATAGAACTAAATCAATCTTTTAAACAATTATGTAAAGATCATTACATATTTACTCAAATGACTATTTACTTCTTTAAGCAAGCTTTCTAGTATTAACCACACCCACCTGTTTTAGGAATTTTCTTAGCTTTAGGTGCCTTAGTTACTGCATTTGATTTCCTCTTTGTAGGTCGTGACATTTTTTCGGTGGAATAAAAACAAATAAATAACCTGCAACACACAAAAATTTCATCAAGCACTAAGACTTCTAAGTTGGATAATATTTTTCCAGGAAGAAGATTGACTTACAAATAGAAGGGGAAAAAATTGGTAACTTCACAAAATTTCACTTTCCACTAAAAATACTTTATAGTTCACTTTACAGCACCAGGTAATCAATTAATTTCTAAGAGTAAGGTACGCACGAGCAAAAAAATATTTTGATCAAAATTGCTAGTAAATTAACTGAATAAACTAAATAAATCAATTTTGCTAACGTTAGAGATCAAAAAAGGAATAACATAACGAATTTAGTCAGCTCTTAACCTCATGGATGGTAGTTTACGAAACGGTTACTCTTCAGTGTTTGAAGTAGTTTCCCTCCAAATCATCAAGAGCAACAGAATCAGGCGGTGTCTTGATCTTGGGTCTTATCAAATTTTTTGTAGCAAAAATTTGCTAGTGTATAATAATTTATCGTCATTATTATTTTTTCAAAATAAATTCAACAATTATATGATTTCTATTACCGTGCACCGTCTTCAGATTCAATATTAAAATCATGGAGTATTAAAGTTAGTAAATAATGAAGTTAAAGACCCACCCTCTGAATAAGATTCATCAGGAGATTTATTATATATTATTTTTAGGCGCGTACAGTTAAAGTATTTCGATAGCTAAAGTCTATATAACTATAATTAAAACTTTAATGGCGAATAATAATACTATACATAGGAATTTTGAGTTTCCCGCCATTGGGGGTTGTTTCGTAAATTTGTACCGGATTGCAAAGGAATATTTTGAATTGAACAACATCGTATATGATTTTTTATAAATTGATTGTTATAATTTTATTTTATTTGAACTAGAAGACTATTGAACTAGGAATACAAATTGCATTTGAACAGTGCTAAGTCAATTTCTTTCGGAAAGTAATAAATCCCACTAATTCAACTGTACAAGGTATATGAGACTAGGGTCAATAGCGAATCTAGGTGCTATGGAATCCTTGGCGATTTAATATTGCTTGGTCTCCTTGATTTTTCCCAAATCATTTATGGAAAACCGACCTTTCTGAATAGCTTTTGTTAAACATTTTGAGGATTATAACCTCTTTGAATAATGTTTTATCCCAATTATCGCAGTTTGAAGTAGATTCTCAAGTCTAAAATTGCCTGATTTTCAAATTATTGAAGAAAAACACAACTTTTTGTGTTTTCAAATTAAAAAAATTGTATTAAAATTACCTAAAAATTAAAAAACATTTGTATCTTCAAATTATAAATACGTAATCTATATACGTAAGAAAATACACTATAAATTACCATTATTTTCTTTATGCTTTGAACCATACATAGAATCGTAACATTCTGGGTAAAAATACTCTGGGACCAGATGTTATGAAGCTTGAAAGATGTCTAAAAAAAAAGGCTGAAAGACCCCTATGCTTGTTGCTCACCCCTATATACCCGTACAAAAAGATAACCGACTGTTATTATATTCCCCCTATACAATGTAGGAAAACGGGATGAAGTACAGCGTAGAAATTCATAAAACCTGATTTCTCTCATAATAATAATCCCCCCTCTGACTCCTAGCCAATACAAAGCTATCTTTTCAATTCTTTAAGTAGATAAGATATTCAATGCCAGAGGCGGTTTCAGAAATTGTCTTTGTATTTTATTTGTTTTTCTGATGTTTATAATTCTGGCTAATTAAGAATGGAATCCATCTGTTAAAAACTGTTGTGCTAAGAAGAATTCAGGTACATCGTTACGAAGGATTGAGACAAAACAATAAATTTTAAGGTTTGAGAACCTACTTCAAATACCAAAATTGTGGGCTTATAAACGCCATTTAGAGAAGTCCGTTTTCCGAAAAGTCTTGGCATTCATTAGATAATAATAATTGGTCCTTCGCTAGGTTGGGAAATCCGATCAAAAGTATTGGCAAATTTTAGATTTTGACCACAACCTACCTCTCGTCGCTATAAGTTGAAATTGTTCCAGTAAAGCCCCTTTTTGGGGTAAAGCCTAAACATTTTCGGTTTTAACTTCGCTGCTTTGCTTTTCAAGCGGTAGATCTGAAAAAAAAATTAATTTTTAATTTAATAGTTACTAAGATATTACTGTAGACAGAGGTTTCTTTCTTTACCCCTCTATAGACTTTCTCATAGCTATTAGGATTGTCAACAAGTAACTAGTCTACGTTACAATCCGTAAAATATAAAATATAATGATTTTATTTTTGTCAGAGATGCCACTATGCAAAGCAGCGATTCTATGAATTTTTAGTAAAAATTAATTTTGTATTTTCTTTAGAAAGGTACCTACCTACCCCCTTGTGTATATATATGTGTGTGTAAAAGAAATTATTTTTAAAAAGAGGGTTAAGTAATATATTTACTTCCATAATTTTAAGGATTCTCATCGCAATTTATAATAAACGATTTGTTTGAAATTGAGAAGTTTCTAAATTAAATCAATAAAATTCGAACATATCTAAATTTAACAGTTTGGCTTAAAAAGAATATGCCACTATTAAAGCAAAACAGTAATGGGACGTTATAATAAATTTAATTATTTTTAAGGCTGATTTAATTTTGTTAAAACTGCATTTTCTGGAAATTATCTTTTTTCTGGAAAATATTTTGTATTGGGTAATAACCAATGTTTTAGTATTAATAGCGAGGTGTTAATGGTTTACCGTAGATTTTGTATCTCTGCGGTCAGCAAAGACACACAAATAAACAAAACTTATTTCTTAGTGCCGACGTTTTGACCTGAATTTTAGGCCTTCATCGGGGCTGAAAAACAAAACGAGATTACAACCTCAATTCCGAGAACCATAAAAATAAAAAATAAAATTATTATTGAAGAGCCTCTAAAGCTATCAACTTGAACAGCCCTGATGGAGCTCATCAAAGTGGGGCGAAACGTCGGAAAATAAATAATTGTTAACTATTTTTGTTCTTTTTTTTTTACCGCAACCGTGACCGTTTTCTTCATTATTTGAAAATAATAATTAACAAGCTTGGAAATATACATAACAATACATTAAGTCGATAGTAGTTGATTGATACTAATAGATAATTAGTATCAATCGATTACTATTTACTATCGTTATTTTCATTTTATTTTTAGTTTTTCTTTTCAGCCCTGATGAAAGCCTGAAATTCAGATCAAAACGTTGGCATAAATAAATAAGTTTCGTTTATTTGCTGACCGCAACCCCGATGATCTTTTCCTCGTTTAGTATTAATGATTTGTTGTTTGAGAATAAAATATAAAAAACGAGCCGTAGTTAAAATATAGATGTATTCAAAGAGTAGGGAACGAAATATGATTAGCGTGTCCAGGAAAATACGTTTATAAGCATGACTGGTATCTTTGAAAATTTAATCAACATCAGATAAAAATTCCATCAATTATGCTGGGAACCAAATTTTTTTCTTGATTTATATAACGTAAAAAAGTTAATAAAAATATTTGATTCTAAGAATATAATATTTTTAATATTTATTAATAAAAAATATTATGGATTTTAGGAAAACCCAAGAAAATATATTTTCAGGTTAGTTTACTTGTCATTTCCGCGCAATTTTCTTAATCGAATTTAATTAATCGCCATACTGTTTTTTAGATGCGTAAAATTCAAATTGTTGATATATTTTGACTTTAATTATTTGTCTATTTAATGACTGAATGATATTAGTATTTTATGTGGTAGTCTATAAACATATCTTAAGATAATTATTGGTTATAACGGCTTGAAACAATACAGTGTTGTGAATGAGAACGTACTTATTTATTTCTTTTTTGGTCAATACCTTTAAGATACTTCTATCAAACGAGTTTTGTCTCTTTGTACAAACAAATTCAGTGTTAAATTTTTATTTTTCTCTCTGAGACTGTTTGATTAGTATTAAATTATTTTTCAATACGCAGTTAATATTAAGTTTCAAGTGTGTGATCTTTTTCTCTCAACAGGGTTCTTGTGATAACCAGGCGTGAACATCTTTGTTTCAAAATAAATATCTGAGGTAAGCACCAATAAATTTATACTCATGAATGATTGATAATTAACTGGCCTTCTTGCACTAAATCTTAGGTATAAGTTTTTAGATCCAATTACTCAAATCGAAAATATTTTAGATGAAATCTGTACCTCAAAATACATTGAGCCATTTTTTTTTATCTTTAACATTAAAGTTTAACAACTTTTTTAAAGGATATTTTTAAAATGATTTAATTTCAGTAACAGTTATCAGAAAAAATGCTTAAGATTAGTAATTCGAGTAGAGAGTACATATATAAGTAAGCAAGCATTGTAAGCGATTTTGAAATAAACATATTCTTGTTCCAAATTAACTAATAACTATTGAAAAAGTGAAGAACAATATTAAATTCATAGTACAGAAAAGTATGAATAAATATAATCATAGCAGTGTTTCATTTATAATTACTATTGATATTTTGTTTATATTTGAATAGATATCTTTTTAATGTTGCTGGTCTAAATATTTATCAGAATTTTTAAATTTATAATAAAAATAATGTCTGCACGGGGTTCTCGACCACCTCTACTCGTGACTTGGGTCAAAGAAGGGTCTCCCAGTGCATTCTGAGGCACTTTCAGTGCTATTAGTGAAAGGTGTGTTTCTTAGAAGGCATTATGCTGCTTGTTCAGATTGAATCAGTTTAGAATAAACTTTTGAGGAGTGAGTAATTGCTAATTATGTGGAATAAATTTGAGCTTCAGGATCATAATTTGATAATGAGATAAGTTTGTTTCTGAAGATAAAAGAAGTTGTAAATATGGCAATAAAAGAAATACTAGATGGATTTTTTTCAACGAAGAAATGAATTCAAGTGGAATATTTACCGAGGACTATATTTTATTCCAGTTTTGTTCTAAGAAGAAGCTAAATGTTATATTTGTAGAAAATGTTGAAAACAACTTTTCTGTGTCATATTTGCTATAAAAAAGGGATAAGCTTGTTTTCCCCAACTGTCTGAGAAGTTTTATGTAACTAAGGAAGATGTAATAAAACTATCTCATCCAACATTCCATGAAGAAACTGCCGATGAGTTTATGAAGAAGTGATGTTTTGTTAAATTTAATGTAAAGCTTGCAAATAATTTATACAGGAAGTTTCTTAACTTAATTAATGTATGCTCCACTATTCTACTGAAACATGAAGTTTTTCTGGAGACATGATACAAATGAGGCACAATATGCATTTATTATGTAAAAAATAATATAATATGGTAAAACATTTGTGCTATTAATGTTACCTAATGAAATTTTCAAGGGATAAATAATTTATAAAGCAATTTTTAAAAAATATTTCATTTTTATACCACTTGACTACTACCCTTTTAGAGAAATTTATTTCTGAGAAAATATAAAATAGATGAATAAGCATTTAGGTTTCGTTTTCTGAAAATAAATTTTTGGCTTTTGATGGTAATGATTACAACTCATTGAATTCTCAGCATATAAATTAGTAAATAGAAAATTTGTTTTATTTCTTGATTTCTTCATTGTTTGAATCTCTTTTGTAACATTTTCTCATGAATATCAACTTATGTTAGTAACAGAAATCACAATATTTTTCAGTAGGGTGAATAAAGTGCACATTTTATCATGTTTATTATTTATTTAGTTTTTTACACAGATTTTAGGATATTATGACTATGAATAAAGATTATGGGCCATTATCTGAAAATGTATAAATCATACGTCGGGTCCATTTTCAACCTCCAACGTAAGTGCCCGTCAATGGAAAAAAATATGAACTATTAAATTCCTTTTGTTCTACTATGGAAACCATAATTTGCCTACTAAATAGATTTTTAAGTAACAAATAAAAAATTAAAAAAGATGGATTTTTCATTATTATTAGTATTCGATCAACAATTGATTGTTTTGATTCACTGACTGATTTAGCCATTTTTTACATGTGAATTTCATTAAAATATATGCCTCATTACTTATTGTAATAAAAGGAAGGTGGTCTGGGTACGGTCAAAGAAAAACTCAAATAGGAATTAAACTATTTATATTGCGCCAACGTTTCGTCAATGTTGTAGGACTTCACCAGGGCTTTCAAACTTGAAGTTAGGGCGAAAGATCTTTGAGTTTTTCTTTTACCTCACCCGGACCATATCCATCTCCCTCACAGAAAATGTTTAAAGCTATAGCTTAGAGGGGAAGATGGGCTGGGAACGGTAGTAAGTAGCCCCTTAGATTATTGTAGACCACCAGCCAGATGATCAGTCCTTTGCTTCGGTTATGCAGAGGCAGTTTTTTCATGTACGTGTGTATGATAATTATTAGATAAATATACGTTCTACTATGTTTTATTACTGGATTGTCATAAACTATTAAAAATTAAACTTGAGTTCTATCTGATATAATGATTATTGAGATACTTATCTGCAGAAATTAATAGTTTAATTTTTAATCACTAAACTATATTGTTGGGATATTATTAATTTTCTTACTTTTAAAGGTGAGTTGTTTTAAATTTTCAATAATTTCAAGATAGCTGAAACCTAAATTACTGACTCACCTACTCTTGGTTCAGAAATTCCAAGAATATTTTTGTTCACACCCTACCTAAACATCTTTACAATCTCAAATTCAATGGAGGCCTGTGAAAAAAATTTTGTTTTTTAATTATGTTTTTAGTATTAAACCTGGGTTTACTATGTTACTTAGATTTAGTTAGTTTTATTTTTAATTTAGATGGAATTATTACTTCAGTGCTAACATGTATTTTATTATATTGAATTAGGAAAGGTTGGATGTTTTAACAATTACATATTTTGTCTGTAGGTATTTTTTAAAAGGATGATGTCGTTTCTGAGCACTTGTAGAGGAAGTTCATTTCAGCTGTACTTTTTAATCTGAAATTGATAAGTTATAGTTTAATTCTGTTCTGATATATTTTCTATTAGTTTGGCTTAGTAGATTTTACTATTTGTTCTAATTATACTTTTATTTATTATTATTATTATTTTTTAAATTTCTTTAATGATATTTACAATTGTACATAATAATACATCTAGTAAATTGGATGTAAGATCATGATGGTATGATTGATAACGGCTTGCACAGAAACTATCCATTGGTACCACTCTAATCACCTTTTTACATTAGAAGGTCTCAAGGCCATCATCTTTTCAGGTGCCTCAGAGGATCGTCAGGAATGGAAGAGGAAGCAAGGTTAGAAACTAGTGGATTTGGGTGGTTAAGGAGTTTATAATGGAAGGAATGATATCTTATTCAGACTACATCGGTTATATATGAAACAATAAGGTCTTTATGGATGATTTTATTTGTGACAAAATAAGGATCATTGAGGATTTTGGACTGTAAGGATTGGATATGAGAGAAATTCGATGGTTTAGTGGAGCCCAAAGCTCAACTCCATACGTCCAGATAGGCTTTATTTTAGTCATATAGATCTGTCTTTTGTAATGAATTGGAAGTTTAGACCATTTGTGTAGTAAGTGCTGTAATAGTCAGAATCAATGTGCAGTTTCCTTTTTTTTCAGTCTTGTGTTAGGATTCCAAGTTAGTCGTATGTCCTGATGTAGTCCAAGATAGCGCATCTGTTCGGAATTTATTTTAATCCTCTAATTTTTACACCATTCTTCGAGGGTTGTGATTTGGTAGTGGAGAGTTTCGGGTGCAATTAAAGGATTATTATTAACAGTCAGCATATATGTATCATCAACATAGTTGGTGAAGATAGGATTGGTTGGGATGAGACCGAGGATATTACTACCTTAAGGAACACTAGCAGTCTGAGAGAGAGGGATGAATAGGAACCATTGTGGTTTACTTTGAATAATCTATTAGTGAGAAAGGAACAAATGGTGAGAAAATATGTAGGAGGTAGGAATTTATGGAGTTTTTATAGTTGTCCTAGATGCCAGACTCAATCAAAAGCCATATATTATTTTAATAATTAATTAATATATTCACAATCTACTTTAAACTGATATATCCATATATAAACAACTCGTCGTTAAAGTATGGAGGTGGACCCTTCAGGTTGTCCTATCGGTAAGTTTAGGAAATAAGGTTGTTTGAATTGCCTCTAGGAAAGATTAGTCGAGTTTTTAATGTTAAAATCAGCCCTAAATATCTCACAATGGAGAGAATAGGTGAAGACTTTAATAAATTTTGCCATTTTTAATTGATAATTTGTAATTGGGTTAGTAGGCAAGGTCAAAATATTTTTTAAAAACTTAGGGAGGACAAATTATAAATATAAATTTATGGTAGTATATGTGGTGATCAGAGATATTATTAGATATTAAAGATTTCAGTGAGTTGTTCCTGGGTAAGGTTGTACAAAACATTAAATTATAGTATAGGGATCATCAGATGTTTTGACCTCCAATAAATAAAAATTGAACAAATAAAAAATAAATTATAAATATTATTGTTAAAATTAGTTGGATAAAAGTAAAAATCAATGGAGTACAAAAATTTACCCGTTCATAGATTTTAACATTTCCAGTACCAAATCTTCCAGAAATAATTAAAATTCTTCTAAAATTTCTTAAATTTAAAATTCTTTTTAAAACCCATCTTAAGGTTCAATCTTATTCATTCACCAAACTGAATGATGTTCTACAAGTAGTTATTGTACTCCCATTCCGCTCTAAACTCTAAAAAATAAGCCATGTATTGTGGGGAACGAAAGTACCCAGGAATTATAAAATATGAAAAAGCCGAAATGTATCAATTGTCATGAAGACTATAGTGTATTAAGTCGTAGCCTCCCGATATTTTTTCATAAAACCCTAATTTAACTAACTGGACTGTGGCTTATATCTGGGAGGTGGTAACTTTGGTTATACCATATTGAAAATAAACAATTTTCTGTGGGACTTCTCATTTCCTAGATATGCACCAAAAACTTAAAGATTTTGAGCCTCCTAACCTCTCTCCCAACCCAAAATATGAGGACTGAAGTTATTAGACAAGATCAGAAATCCTTTAAACTCCCAAAAATTTTGGAAGTACATGTTTAATGCAGCAAAAAACCTTATTTGACTGGACTATGGCTGCTAAAAAAAAAATTATTCACTAAATTGACACCTGTACCCTTTGCCCTCACATCCATTAACATATGATTAAAACATGTGAAATAATAAAGTTGACTATGATAATTTTTATTTTCTATGGTCATGTGAAAATTCATCATATTACTTATTATAGTACTTCATTGCAGCATTGTTCTTTAGAAAATTAGTAAGTATATATGAAATTAGGTGTATCCGCTAATGATTATTAGTTTCAACTGCATGGAACAATGAATTACTTCGAAAATTTAGGGAGGACAAATTATAAATATAAATTGATGGTAGTATATGTGGTGATCAGAGATATTAAAGATTTCAGTGAGTTGTTTCTAGGTAAGGTTATACAAAACATTAAATTATAGTATAGGGGTCATCAGATGTTTTGACCTCCAATAAATAAAAATTGAACAAATAAAAAATAAATTATAAATATTATT
>NW_027106871.1:203607-212429 GCF_000696795.3 Halyomorpha halys | reverse complement strand
TGAAAAAGCCGAAATGTATCAATTGTCATGAAGACTATAGTGTATTAAGTCGTAACCACCCGATATTTTTTCATAAAAAAATAATACATTTTTTTTAAGTTTGTTATAAAGTGACCTTCAGTTAGGGAAACAAGTCGTTTAAGACGAAGATCCATTTTATTTTTACAGATCATTTGCAAATGTTACCAGGCAAAACTTTGCTGAGAAAATTATATAGCTGTACAGGCAGATATAGTTTTTAATTTTAAAAAACAAAAACGAATCTAATGAAAATATAGTCAGTTCAGTTCCTAAAGTTACTTTTCTATTAAGTGCATTACTTTTCTATTATTATTATATTAACTGCATGGAACAATGAATTACTTAGGGATTAAAAAAATTATTAACACTTTTTAAAAAAAAAAGAGGGGGCTCAGAACTTGTACAGATTCTTAGTGCTCATATTGCACTGCCAATATATCAGCATTAGGTTACAAAGGATATGCAGCCTAAAAAAAAATTTGCTATAAAAATAAAACAAAATCCATAAACCACCAAAGGGATATAATGTTATCTGTAAAATTAAATTACAATAACTCTATTTATCAATAATAATCTATTTTCAAACTTATTTATATAATGGTTTTATAGAGATTGACCCCTAATTAATTATCCTTATTTTAGATAAGATTATTATTTATTCAGTTTACAAAAATTATAACTAACATTATTAGAATAAATGAATTTTTTTCTTTTTTTATCATAATTACATAACAAATTCTAATATCTGAAAAAAAAAGTATATATTTCAGTACTATAAAAAGTAAATATCGCAAAATCAAATACCGTTCCCAACTAATCAGTAAAGGCTGGTCCCAAATTTAGTTACAAACAATTAATTAATAATTACTGAAAAATAACAACGGGTACTATCAATATTATAGCCATATGTTATTAAGAATAACAGTTGATATCACTGAAGTATATTGCCGTATGTTATAATTACTAATAATTTAGTTCCAGAACATAAGGTTTCAACGATTAATTCTCTTACTTTTATGGGTGGTAAATGTTACTAATTAAGTTGGTAATTATCACAGACTATAAACCGTTTAAAAATTTTTTTTTATGACGAGGCTTCTGAAAAATAATAGCTAGGAGTAAAAAAAAGAGAAGAAAGTATTACCTTCCAACCAAAATTTATTAATGATTGGAGAAGATGGTCGGGGGGTGCGGTCAGCAAAGGAACAACATAAATAAACAAAAAAATATTTATTTATGCTGACATTTCGACCTTAGTTTCAGTTTTAACCAATCTCAACGCTAGACACCCTGATGAAGGACCCATCTTAACTGATGCCTGTCCCATATGGAGTTTTAATAGTTCAACCAATATAAAAAAATGCAATTATTAAAAAAAAAAATTATAGAGTCATTAATAACTATCCGTATTACACAAGAATTTCTAAAATGCATACTGAACTAAATATAGACACTATACAAAATTACATTTATAAACTGACTCATAAATTCTTCGTCTTGCTCTAACTCAGTAAACCCTCAATCACAGAAATAGAAAATTACACGAGAACTACAATCCGTAGATATAAACACAAAAGAACTAAACATATATTATAGTAAACATAAATCAGTGGTATCTATTTCAGGCTACTCAATGATATGTATTTTGTTTTAATTCAATAATGTTTTGTTTTTTTCCCCTTCGGTTTGTTTTACTAAAATGTAAAATAGAGAAGTTTGTTAATTGTAATTAGTATCAGAAAAATTTTATTTTAGAGGGTATCCTAAAACAATGTAGTAAATATAGTATATTTTATATTTATGCAATAAAGATATGTTATATTAAAAAAAAAAAAAAACAGCAGATCCACTACAATATAATAACGCTGAATAAACTTCGGGGATGTACGTCTTAAATACTTTAATATTTACTTTTTAATGACATTTACTGTATCTCTTGCCTAGACAAAAACTAAACCATTTTCTGAAAGGAAATCATGCACAATCTTTTTATTTTAGTTAAAGAACTCAAAAATGAATTTTTGGAATTTTTGGAACAGTCGCCACTTTTTATTTCCACTAACTATGGTTGAGAGAGTCTTTGACTCATAATTGTATATAGCTTTCATTAAACTAATAAAAAATAGGAGTGAAATGCTCATAGTGCTCTTGGACTATGAGTTCTTGTCTTAGAGGAACATAGTTCCAAAAATTGAAAAAAAAAAAATTTAATTTTTAGCAAAATATAAATCAAATAAAAAATAATATTATAATAAATTTTTAATGAGGTGTAGATAGTTGACCGTAGATTACTGATTGGAGATGATGGTCAGGGGATTGCGGTCAGCCAAGAAACATAAATAAATATTTTTTGTTTATTTATGTTGTTTCTTTTAACATTGAAATTTTATCCCATAAGTATCTATTTTTTTTCTAAATATCTTTAGATATCAGAAATGTTATCAGAGCTAATTGAGTGATACTAAATTACATTTTCTTGCGGGGATTTTATAGTTAAATTAATAACTTCCAACTTATATTAGTTTAACAATTATTTATTAAAGAAAGAGAATAACAAATTTTGAAATAAAAGGAACAATGGCATTTTGTCTTGTGCAACCATCACTTATTAAACCAATTCATTCATCAATTCAGAATGTAGAATTTTGATTATGGAATATAGTGGCACCGCGATCTCTCCCTTGGAAGAATTCCTACCATCATCGTCCAGGGGTACATACATGGAGAATTGTTGTTTTTTCTGGAAATATTTCAGACTTGCGGGTTTTTTGCCGGATCGCAGTATTTTTTTATACAGTACGATCGTAGTCTTTTGACAGATGTGATCGTGTAAAATACTGCATACAATGTGATGGTGCCTCTATCTCGTGTTTCTACTTTTTTTACATATTGGATTTTTTTCTAGCAATCCCTCAATTGATTTAAAATATTCTTAATTCTTTTCGGCTCAATCTCTTTAAATTCCTTCGTTTTTACTGTGGTAATTCAGATAAGTGTAAAAACTTCTATACTATGGAATGAAATGAGTTTGTTTACAATTCCAACTGAAAACGATTCTTCTAACAATGGGAGTGGCTTGAAGGAATAGGAACCATCCTAAGCCAAGTACTATTGTGTTCTGTTTGCCAAAAGATAAATTGTTAATCGATGGAAGGGCACTTACTTCTGCAAAGTGTTCATTCATTCGTAAAGATTCTGTGTTATTATTTACTCTATTCCTGAATATAAATTAAATCAAATTTTTCTTTTAACTTTGAAAACATTTTGAGATATTTCTGTTAAAAAAATATTGATGTAAACTTCTTGAGACTAAACGATAAATATAATTATGAAATAAATAATGAGTTTGACAAGATAAGCAAAACAATATTTATTATGAGAAAGGATTAGAAAGGTGAAACAACTCAGGAAACTATTTCAATTGACATTTAGAGAATATATATTATTCATTAATGATTGGAGAACTTTGTCGGGGGGTGCGGTCAGCAAAGAACAACATAAATAAACAAAACAATATTTATTTATTTTATGCCGACGTTTCGACCTGAGTTTCAGGTCATCAGGAGTTTCGGCGTAGAAGGTAGGGCTAAAACTGCCCGAAACGTCGGCATAAAATAAATAAATATGGTTTTGTTTATTTATGTTGTTCTTTGCTGATCGCACCCCCCAACAAACTTCTCCAATCATTAATCTACGGTCAACTATCTACACCTCATTATATATTATTCATTTGAAATATTTTTTAAACTTCAAGTAATGTCCAAGATTTTTTTTTTTTTAATTAAATAGTTAAACATATTTTTCAATTTTAGCCATTTTTTAAATATTGCTCTATTTAACTACCCTAAGTCTCGTCTCCTCTTCCCGTTTTAAATGATTTTTCAAAAGTGATATAGGACCGTTGCTGAAAAAAAACCCTACATAATTACTGGTTTGGTAAATTATTTACTTTATTAAAGTCTACTTTTTACTAAATTTTCGCAAGTAAAGTAAATTTCCTGAAAAAAAATTATAAAGTGCAAGAGACATTGTTTAGATGAAAACATTCGAAATGATTGATAAAAAAAAAAAAAAAGGTTTAAAATAAAACTACTTTTTTATTTTCAAGACCTTTTATTGTTTTCAGATACATACTGGTAGATTATTGATAAGTGTTCTTTTTTATGTGATTATTTTTATTGTCCAATAAAAACAAGAATAGTCCAGATTATTTATCCCACTTGATGTATAGAAAAGTCGATTAACTTCCCTCAACAATTCATTTTTAATTTGAGCTTTGAAGTTTTCATTTTGTAAAACAAATATACGATTTCTTCTTAGATTCGTAAGCGCTGTAAGATAAGTGGAAAACTACTTCTTTGTATAAATTAATACCTCTGAGAAGTAGGGTTTCTCATCCATAAACAAGATAATGGGTTTGTTAAAGCAGTCGTTTGAGTTAGCGTCCATCACATACTAAATTATACAATGATTATTTTGCTGAGAAACTTAATGGCTCTATAATCGCCATTAAATTATACTGGTAATTAATTTACCAGTAGTTTTACTACAATATTGAATTGTGTACCAAAATACAATAATAAATGCTTCTACATCGATAAATCTTCTTTCTATTACTCTGTACTTTTTGGCGTGTCGAATTTTTAAATACTTTTAATTTTATTTATTTGAAAAAAAGTTTTCATTGTTAGCAATAATAAACAATGGATAAACACAAAATAATGTTTCCTGATTGTATTACGGTTCCGTTTTCTTTTGTTACACTGTTGTATTCTTGGCTAGAAAGAAATTTGTCATTTATGTGACCTTGAGAAACCCTTAAGTACGAATTTTTATAGCAACTGAATAAAATCTTATTGTTCATAATTTACGCCTTCTTTGTTCGTATATGTATGTATATATATAATGCACGTCTGACAAAAAGATTTTTTTTTTTTATTGTCAGATATGTCGCTAATAAAGCAGAGCAGTGGTATGGGAAATTATAACATTTTTGATCCACCATGCTCTCGGTTAATTCAGTAATCGGACATTTACCCTGCGTATTGATAAATGTTATTATTCTTCAATATTTGTTTAATAATTTCTTCATCATACTTTGAAAAATTTTCTTATACCGTTCATGCCGCTGTGTAGTTCTTTAAGTTGCTTTTCCGTTTTATCAGAATCTTATATTACCATTGTCCTGTATATTTATTTACTCTTAAACTATTTATTGTAATTAGGTGTAAATGAGTTATAAGAAATTGGATTTGTTTTTCTATTAGCGTAGTACATTCCTCCGATTCTAGCCGTTGTGATGTCCTTGGTAGAGCTGTGAGGACTCCCTTGTTCGTCGTATAAGGGAATGCAGAGGCGGCCTGGATCATCTGGAGCCCGCCCACCGACCCTAACGGACATCTCAGCTCCCCGTAGCAACAGCCTTTCTCTCCTTCGTCCGTTATACTGCTTTCCCTTTATAATTTTCTTATTTATTTATAATATTGATTTTAATATACTTATTAAAATAAATGTGCTTATTATTATGTAATAATAAATAAATTATAAGAAAGAAACTAAGTATACCTAATTAAAGTTGTTGTACAAATAATTTGTGGACGTTTTAGCATTTTTAAATTAAATTTTTTTTTTGTATGATAAAGGTTCTTTTCCCAATATAGAGACAATTCTGATTAGTTAAAAGTTACACATTAAGAAAAAAACATGTATATTTTTCGTTGACCAATAAATCTTTTTTACTTCACTTCTCATTTGTACCAAAGATTTGGCACATGCATTGAAAATTGTTAGACTTAGAAAGAATTTCGATTACCCTTGAATTTTTTATTTTCATAAAATAAAAATAAAAATTTCATTAATATCGTTATCTTGGAAGATTTATAGTTGGCCGTATTTAATAGATTGTAGGAAGATTGTACGAGTGGTTGTACAAAATAAAAAAAATAAATAGTCTTTTTATTATTTTGTACCTTTTCTTCGTTTGGACTATTTTTCTGCAATATTTTTATGCTTAAAATTGTTTTCAGACATTTTTCTTTTATTTTTAGCATGTTGAACGTTTTTACAATAAATGTTTCCCAAAAAGTTTTAATTGTGTAATTAATAGTTAATTCACGTGGTAGAAGATCCATTTAGTATCAATTCGTGCAGTTAAGACGGTCTAAAACCCTCCTAGATTTCGTGTAGATTGGTGGAATCTTGATGAAGTTATTGCTATTTTCGAAAAAAATCAAAGGCTATAAATTTTGAACAAAGACATTTTACTTTTTTATTACCATAGAAATTCGCTTTTTAAATTTTTTTTTTTTAAGTGCGAAAAACGAATATAAACTCCATTTCATATTTACTTCCCGTAAAGGAAATTCAAAAAATTATTTTTTTTTTTAAAATATTAATTCAGATTTATATTTAACGTTTCAAAAACCCTATAATACGAATTTTCATGAATTTCGAAAAATATTTTATTTGGCCCATTCCCATTTGAATGGTGTACCCATATTATGAATTTCTGCCAAATATATATTGTTATGTAAAATATTTTTTCATGATGAGGACCGAGATTTGAAACATACTTCCTGGGCTCACTCAGGGTTATACGTACGTACTGACATTATTCAGAACTTACATCAGGAAAACAGTACTATTAGTACTTCCTTGTCTTTCGTTGGCGTTCAAACTCAAAAAAAGAGCTAGCTTAAGTAGTTTTTGAAATAATAAAAATTAATTTTTTTTTAATGAGTATAACTTCCTCATGCGCTGTCAAACCTATTTTTACACGATAAAATTAAACTGCTAAATATTTATATTTTTGAAACTTTGACGGTTAAGCGTTTATGAAACTTTAATGATTGATGCCAATGGCGAACTGCAGATATGCAACTTATGTTCAATTGACATATTACCAAATTCTAAATCTTTGACATGAACTCCATGGATTTAGGTTACCAGATGCGCGGGTGGTATACTTGCATAGTGTGTGTGGGTTTGTCGTGAGTCATAGTTGTCGATTCCGAACACACCTCCTTTCACTGTCACATTGTCTGCTTAGTAAGGATGATAAAGCGACTCGCCCTGTATTTATTTTAAGATTTGTTAAGTAGATCTTACTTTCTTAGCCAGTATTGGTAAATCCACTGATATTTATTTATTATTTAGATATAAAATGTAAATAAATATGAATCAGTAAAGAATATTTTATTAACAATTTTTAATAATATTTATAAAATTGAATTTTCAGAGTAAAACTATCTGTGTTTTTTGTGGGAGTTCTTGCTTGTATTTAGACTTGTATTAGATTCCATTGCAACCTTATAGAAATATATTGAGGAAGGCTTAGAAAACCTTATGGAGCCATGAAGGAAGCCTTGGATATCGGGAAGGCAATGTCCCGGTGAAATACTGCCGAGGTGAATCATGTTACTCGTGTCGGCTTTGTTGCGATATTGAAGAAAGGGAATAAAAATGTCTTGAGCCTTTTTTTGTTAGTAAGCGAAATAAAGGCATATGTAAGTTGTTATGGTATAGTTTTTATGGGTCAGTCGGTTGCAAAACTTGTTAGGCGTCTTCCAGATTCTATGTAGAAAGTGACAAAACTTTTGTAGGAATTTATTAAAGGAAGATGGTCCCGGTTCCGTCAAAAGAGCTCAAATAGTAATTAAACTATTTATTCTGAGCCAACGTTGAGCCCCACTTTACAGGGCTTAATAAGGGATGAAAAAGATAAAAACAACTAAAATAATTTAACGAAGTAAGAGATAACATAAAATAAAAGTAAAGAAAGGTGAGGCTAGATATGATTTAAAATATGTTATTTATATAAAGTTAATTTATATAAAAATGAACAAAGTAAATAAAAATACGATGTACAATGAAAAATATAAACAAACAAAAATTACAGTTTATATTAGACAATTAATGAAAACGCTAATAATAGCAAATAAAAAAGAAATATAAAAAATACAGTTCATACTAAATACGGGAAATTAGAACAAAATAAGGGTCAAGAAAATCATGAACAAAATAGGACACCCACCTTACCTAATTTTGAATAAACTATTTTTATTGTTGATTACTCGAGATTTTACAGTCTTATGTTAAAGTTTGCTCTGGATCCAACTCCATTAGTACTTTTCCTAAATTTGGTATTGTGTAAAAGTATAAATTTTCTTTTTTTAATTTACAAAAATTTGCTGCTGTATATAGGATTTACTAACCTTTACAAAAGTATAAGTTCATTAAAGTTCCTTTAAAAAAAAAAAAATAGACAAGAATAAAATACCTCATGAATATCGGATGGAGGAGGACCAGGAGACTGGTAACAATAAAAAGAACAGGAGAGGAAAGAGCTTCGGTTTCACGGGCTTTACTGTCAAAGTAAGTGTCTCGAGTAAACGAACTGATGATACTACGAACTACGTGACTGTTGGCCAGATGGATTTACTGATTTTTACAACATTCTAGGATTTTCTAAGCTTTATTTCAAATGTTTAGAAGTTTTTTTAATTTTAGCATTTTACAAACATAGGTTAATTCAAACAAAAAATGGCACTTTAGTATTGAATTTCGATTCGTTAGATTTTAACAGGTTTTGTGATCAGACTGACATAGGAGTTACCTATCTAATTTATGTGGTTGGATTATAACTAAAATGAGTTATAATTATTTCATTACCTTCTAGCATATGTTACTCACACACAAGTTATAAGGACTCGAAACATTGAAAAAATACTAAAAAAATTTCTGGAAGATCGCTTGAGTGACCATATGTATTATTAATAAATGGAATATGGTCTGCAATAAAA
>NW_027106871.1:202100-202697 GCF_000696795.3 Halyomorpha halys | reverse complement strand
GGAATGCTTTGGCTGAATGTATTGATTATTTAAAAAATTTATGTAGAATGTTGCAAAAATCAGTAAAGCCATCTGGCCCACAGTTACATAGTTCGTAGTATCATCATTTGTTTTACTCGGGACACTTACTTTGACAGCAAAGCCCGTGAAACCGAACGTTGGCTCATTAAAATAGTTGTCACTATTTTAAGTTGTTTTTTTTTTTACTGCACCCAGACCATATTCACTTTATTAAAATATTTTGCTATTCCTCCGAAAACAAAATATGATTTCCAAATCTCACAGTGTAATCAATTCTTGCTGATTTATTTCATGGCCTTTTAATATTATTCTCTTGCGATGTCTAGTACTGTTTTGCGGATTTGTTCTTGAGAGGACCCAAGAAATCAGGGTTTCCACCTTGGCAAAGTGTTCTAATTTAATGCCCAAAGCATGGATGTGCCCACGGAGGGTGCGTCTTGCTCTTTCTATCTTTTGGGTACATTTGACTAATCTTAAATTAGGAAAGAAAAAAAAATTAACATTTGGTAGTAGGTGAGTGCAAATTGTATCCATGAAATATAGGATTTACTGATTTTTACAACATTCTAGGATTTT
>NW_027106871.1:197393-201294 GCF_000696795.3 Halyomorpha halys | reverse complement strand
AAATATAGGGAAACAGGTTGAAAATATTAACAATGTTACAATGTTTAGTGTTCCCAGTTACCAACTCCAAGAGGATAATTCCTTCCTTTGAACCTCATCAAAACCCAAATTCACATGATAGATTCCAAAAAAATATTCTCATTCACGTTTTGTTTGGTTTTAGCGGTTAGTATCGTAGGGATTATGGGACAGATATTGATATTATACCTCTCATCGGAAACATACATTTTTACTTCAGTTTTATATAGTTTTTATTTTTTATATATATGTATATATAGCTGACCGTAAAAATTGATATATAAGAAGATGGTCAGGATTGCGGTCAAAAGAGAAACAACAATAGTTTACATCTATTTATTTTCCGACGTTTCGCCCCACTTTTCAGGGCTTCATCAGGGCTGTTCAAAGGTAAAGGTTGAACAGAATTTTTTATTTTTTAGACTGAGACAACTGTTAATTTTTCTCAATCATTAAATTCTCATCTTTCTCATTTTTATAATTCATAGAGATTAGAATCTAAAAAGGTCTGTATACTTTATTAGTTAAAAATTGCATATTTATTTAATGTAACGTTTTCTTTCTTCAATCTGAAAAAATCTCCTTTGTCGATTCTTCTTCTCTCTCTGTTTTATCTAATTCTTTAGGTGTATACGAATAAAAGAAGTTCTGCTAGCGTCTTCTTTTAACCCAGTGCACTGTAAAATGTGAGGACCTTCAGATTAGAGAATAATTTTCTGAACAACTTTGGGTTATCTGTATAAGTAAACTACGCTCCAGTTAACATTATTATTTTGTTTAATATTAGAAACTAAATTACATAAAACAAATATTCGAAACTAATTGACATAAAAAAATTAAATGTTTACAAGAGATAGGTTCTTTTTCTGACTTTTAATTAGCAAAACCATGACTTCTTCGAAATCTGTATCTTTAAGTATTTCATTTTCTATCGAAATCAGTGATAAACTACTCAATTTATCTTAAAGTATTGTATTTCTCAATTTATTCTTGACTCTTTTTTCATCGATTACAGGAGTTGAGGATTCTTACGGATTCCGAGCCCAATTTGTTAAAGATGGTACTACGTTCTTTCGATATATACCTTCCAAGAAAGAATTATGATTTCTATTATAATTATAAATCTTATCCTTCCTCTATGATTCAGAAACAGTACCCTATATAACCGGGTGTACCTACGTTGTATTGAGTATATAACAGATTAATAAATAAAAACAGAACGCTCTAATAAAGAATAGGAAAAGATAATTATTTATATTTCTACCTGTACTTTAGCAGAATCAGGAACAACTAGAGGCTCGCTTAAGAAGGAATAAACCGGTGACTGACGCCAAGAAAAGCAACATTCCTGTTTTGGCAACAGGACTGTCCGCTTCGAAGGAAGTTCGCTGGTAACTTGATCGAAGGACTTGCATTGAACTGTACAGGTATGGGCTTCTTCCTGTCCGTATCAGCTAGTCATCCTGTAGCATGGGAATGCTTTGGCTGAATGTATTGATTATTTAAAAAAGTTATGTAAACTTTGATGTCAGAAACACCATTCATATTTACAAACAAACATTTTTTTTTTCCCTAGAGTTTCCTTTTATAATCAATACTAGTCTACACACTGAACACAATATTTTAATTTTTTTTTTCTATTTCACAATTTCATTCCATCTGACAATTTTATTTCATTTAATTGACAAATTTATTCCCCCTTATTCACTCTCGCAGACCCCCTCCAAAGACCCATTACCCACGTTCGATCCGTTAAACAAATTTATTATTAGATAGCAATGTGAAAGCAAACCAAAGACATATTAGTCAGTAGATCAGTTAACAGAAAAAAAAAATAAATACATCTTAATAAAACAAAAATAATATATTGATTTAAAAAAAAAAGTTAGTTAAAGAAATACTTGAATGAATAAATAATTTAAAAAAAAATTTAATGAATAAATAAGTTGAGGGAATAAATAAATTATAACACAAATGTACAGGTCCACAAACTAAAAAATAAAATAAATCAGTTAAGTGAGATTGAATTCGGTAATTATATGGTGGGGCTCATCTTTAAAGGTTTGAACAGGGCCTCCAATCATCTAAGCACGGTCTTGTCAGTTCTGGTAACTCAAGTCTATCGAATTGTGAAGCCACTTTAGGAGAATACTATTTCATTTTGAATTATTTTATTCATGCTTAACAGTATTCAATGTATATATATATATAATAAATAGAACAGTATAAAATATTCCTTAAATAAAACAGATCATCATAATCCAATTCCTTTCTAGTGTGGGTATTTGGGATGTCCTATGTAAAGCTTCTTCCTTCCAGGTGAACCACAGTCTTTTTGGTCTCTTCTCCACTCATATCTGCACATACTTTCTTTTTCCATTCTCTCTTTTCGAAGTTTGATCTTACTATTCTGTGGTAGATCCTTCTTCTCCTGGTATTTCCTTCAACCTTTTTTAGGTTTCTTATTTCAATTGTCTGGATCTACACCTTGTGATAAGAGACAAGTATCTATGACTTCGAGGAGTATGAGCAAGATCGTTGACCTGTAGATGGGATATCTCTATTTTCTTCGACACCTCTCTTCTGTTGGGGAATCCTTCCCGTATAAAGTGAAACATTTTTCCAGCTGTTCCAGTTTACCAGCCTTCGTGACACCTCTGCATCGATATAGGCGCTTTCGTTGATCCATGCAGTGATATGAAATTCTGCACTATTTCCAAAATCTAACATCCATAGGAAATATGACGAGGTCAGTGGCAAAGGCAATAATTGTTTAGAAGGTAGAGTGTAAGTTCCTGTGCCCCAGTTGAATGCGTTGCAATCTGGTTTTAGCTTTCTTTAGCGCCTGATCCAGAACCAATAAGAAAAGTAGAGAACTTAGGCTTCATCTCAGGTGTATGCCCCGCGTCGTCTTAAAATACTTGAAGGTGTTGTTGTCAGTCCTTACAATTTTTTTTATATTTTAAATAAAAGAGATATTTGATTTAATTAACACATATTCCCCTTAATAAATTTCTATTACCTTATGAAATAATAATATTGTTTAAAAATGCTAGGAACTTGTGACGTTTCACTGCTATTACGCGTATCTCATGCATATTTTTTATTTTACTTGGACATACATCACTTTTTTAGTGCGTCCTATTGAAAAAATTCAAAATATTGGAAATTAAATGTTTGTATTTTTTTTTTATCCATTGACCGTTTCGTGTACAAATGGACATGTGATTCCGGCATTGAATTAAGGTGTCGACTCCTCGGGAAGAATAGTGCACTCTAGTGATTCCAACCAATGAATCACGATTCACGTGTAACCAGTTGATTCTCTATTAGTTTCGATTCTCTATCATTAAAGTGGGAGTTGAGAATTTTGCGTTTTATTAAGGACTACTATCGTACTTTGCATTAGGATTTTTATTTAATTTTGTCACTTTGTAAAAATGTCTTTTTACCTGATTTTATTCTGTGCAAATTACACTCTGAAAATTATCCCTTTTTCTAAAACTTTATGTTTGATAAATAATTATCCATATTTCGAGATCATTGATTTGTTGTTTCAAAACAAACTGGAAGTGCCGTTGATGAAATATAGAAGTATCCAGAAATTATTAGTTTTGGTAATCTTATTTACACAGAGGTTGGTTCTCAGCTCCACAGATTTGTTTTGTCATTATTGACTGGTTTGAATGAAATTGTTTTTTCATATTGGAAGAAGATTGTTGACAGTATGAAGTAGGAAGATAGTCCGGGTGGCGGTCAATAAAGGTATCAATATTGTAATAAAAAATTATTTATTGTTAACTAACGTTTCGTCCCACTTTACAGGGCTTCGTCAGGGCTGTCAGAACAAAGATGGCAAATGAACAGTTCAATCAATTCAACG
>NW_027106871.1:192941-197238 GCF_000696795.3 Halyomorpha halys | reverse complement strand
TTTTTATAATTTTATTGACCGCCACCCGGTCTATCTTCCTGCAATCGAAATATTGTTTTGATAGTAGAAATTATAGAAATAAATACAACTTAACATCGATTCAGTTATTTAAATAATTACGGATTTGTTTTTTGTTTTATTTATTTAAGTGTTTCGACCCCTAGGGTCATTTACACTGAATTTACAAAGTTAGTACATTACTATTGACATATTTACAATGTTACAAGGTGAGAAAGTTTAAAAATTAACAGTTACTGTTACAAGTTACATTACAATTTACAAATTAAAAAAATTACGGATTTAAAAGAACAGATTAAATTGTTTCTGCATTTCTTAATAAAATCCTTTTATTGTTTTTTATCGACCTCGACATACTTTAGTTCATATAGAGACATTAGAATATGGTAATTACACGCCCCATAATAAAGCTTTTCCTCCATAACTATTGTTATAGAATCGGCACAACTGCTTATCATGATTGTATACTTAGGAGAGGTGAAAGTTTTCTAAAACTCAAGTCCTTAGCATAATGTCTATTCTTTAGCGAACAAAGCCGAATTATCCATGCAAATGCTGTAAAATACAATAGAATGTTTTTCTCCTTATTGACTTCCACCAGTCACAGGCAGTAGTGCAGCGTATCCCTTATCAAAATGAAAATGCAACGAATAAGTCTTTGTAGAAGACAAAACTTCCTTGCTATAGTTAAATGCATTTTGGGAATTCTCAGAATTCTGACAGCTTTCCACTGTGATCTTCACCCATCCAGAACAATACATTTTGATTTCCTGTGTTACACTTGTCATCGGACGCAACAGATTCATCGAAGAACACTGTCAGCTTGAATATTTGCTAGTGCTATATGGAAGCCTTTTTTCTTTCGTATTAACAACATTATTATTTTCAATATTATCCTCGGTGACCACATGGAATTTCAATTTTTCTTCTGTTTAAGTACCATTTCTTTGTTTTAAATTAAATTGCTTTTCTGACCATCCCGGTAACAGATTTCTAACCTGCGGTCATTACACTGAGAGAATAATATGAGACAGTATTACAAATATATAAGGAATAACAATAATTCTATTTAAATTAAGAAGTCAGTATTCTAAACAGTAAGAAATATATTGTAACTTTAACATACTTCTTGTAAATTTGAATATATGTATATTAGATTTTATGATGAGTTGAGTGGAAGAAAATATTTACGACAAAAGGATTTACCCCTCCTTTCGTCGTAAATATTTTCTTGCTTCCTTCCTCTTCCAAGTTATCCGATCCCGTTGTCCATCGTACATCTCTGATATCTTTCAATTTAAATCCTCAGTGCATTTCCGCTATACCCGCTCATGGCCTTCAGATTTATATGTAACTGCCCATCGAATCGCAGCCTTTGATGGGTATTTCCTTTTCCGTTCCTCTTCCATATGGAATTCTATTCCCTCCTTAATTTGTAGTTCTAATTCACTTCCAATTTTCAAATCACGTATTCTCGACTACCTTCTGTCCACCCAATTCCGGAAGGATAACAATTGAAAGTTTCAAATAAGGTTTATATATTCTCTTTTTTTTTTACGTTTCAGAATTTCGTTCATACTTGTAAATATGTATATTAGTAGAAATTGTACCTTTTCCTTATTTATTTTTAGTTTAATTGTATTTGATTTTGTTTTTCTTTTTATTTATTATCAGAAGTGTTATTCATCTTATGTTGTATGATATGACATATGGTTTTATTTTATTTGTTCTATTCTTATTTTATTTATTCTGTTAATTATTGTTGTTCATTTTTATCTGTTCAAATTCATTATTTCATTATATTTTATGACGGTTTATAATTTCATTTTTATTTTGTATTGTACTCTTAAGGCTCTAAAACCTGTAAATTTTAATGCTTGTATATTATTCTAAGGGATCAATCCCAGAATAAATAGAGAATATTATTATTATTATATTTAAGGGTAAGAAAAATTAATTTTATTTCTTTAAAAACTTGATATTCTTTAACAAAATTGTGATTGTATTTCTTGTAACTTTCGATTGTTTTTTTAGTAAACCTTTTCATATAAGAATTAAAAATAATCTCAGTGGTTGAAGGATAGTAAATAAATCAGTACTAATACCTGAAAACTCCTCTCTGAATATTGATTTTTTTTCCGTGTTTTTAAAACAATATAATAATGATTTGATAAAAGATATCGTAGAATTAATTTTAAAAAAAATCTTGTGCCGTGTGCTCCAAACTCTTTCATATTATCCCCTACTTCGAATAAAAATTATTTCAATTTCCTAAAAATTAAGCTATGAAAAAAAAATTAATAAATAAATAACTACAGAAAGTTATGTGATACTTAGCCACACCAGACTTTCTTCATTCTCTCTGTAAAGTAATATAAAAACAATTACTCTCTTGTTAAATCATTGTAATGAAGACCACATAAAATTAGTGTGGAAATGCGAAAACATTTATTTTACAATTTTCTTTCCATTCTATTACTTTCTACGACTTTATATGTTATATTAAGAGAGAGAGAGAGAGTCTGTGGTATTTAGCTTTTGGTTTATAATCGACTTCCAAGAAAAGTAGGTCGGTTCCAGAAAGATATACTATAGAAGTACATATATACATGTTGTTTATGGAACCCCTTTTCGGCTTAGTATTTCAATTAAGTTGAAATTGATAAATAAATGTTATTTACTCATATAATGGATCCTAGTACAAACAAATACTGAAAATAATTCAAATTAATAAGGAAATTATATTTTATAATTCACAAATTTTAATTGTAATAAAACAGTGCCTTTCTAAAAATTTCACTCTTTTAATAATATCAAACGATACAATTTTATAAAACTATTCTAATTTTATCTATTTCATGTTGGATATCCCAATGTAGATACTCTATTAAGGGTTATTCAACAGTTAATTATTTCTTTACACCTAGGAGTATACATATATTCTAAAAAATATATTTACATACACGAATCTTCAGAGAAGGTATCACTGAGGTATTAGGGAATTTGAAGATGTATTAGCTTATAACAATTTTTTAGATTTTGTATGAAAACCTGTTTTATTTATTACTATTAATTAATTTTCTAAAAGTATTTTTAAAAGCATCAGTTCTAAAATTACACTTCGGTTATGTAGTTTGGTTAGGTTAAGTTTGTGACAACTGTTGCTAGGTCGGAGCAGTCGGTGAAAGAATTATTAGCTGGGGCAATGACCTATTGATTTTTTTTTTTGCATTATTTAACTATCAAAAAACAATCAATGTTTAATCTTATCTGCTTCTGGTCTATTCCTGGTTAAATTATGGTTATAATTAATCTCACTTGTAATGAGGATAGAATTTTTACTAAATCTAACTACGAACGTGTTAGTCGAAAAATATCACAAAGAGAATTGAAGGTAAAGAAATTGATATCCGTGGGTTTGATATTTAACCGATTTAAATTTAGTTTTCAAGACAGGAAACTGCTCATCGATTCCAACCAACTACTACATTTACTGGACAAACAGTCTAAATTTCCAATCCATTGCAAAAGACTGATCTACATGACTATAATAAGGCCATCTGGACTTGAGGAGTTGAGCTTTGGGGCTCCACTAAACCATCAAATTTTTTCAGAATCCAATCCTTACAGTCCAAAATCCTTCGTAAAATCCTCAATGCTCCTTACTTTGTCACAAATCAAGTCATCCATCAGGACTTTAATGTTCCATATGTTGCCGATTTGGCCAGAACCAGATACCAATCATTCCATGATAAACTTCCCAACCACACAAATCCACTTGTTTCTTATCTGGCTTCTCCTTCATTAGCTGATTATCTTCCTAGGCGTCTGAAAAGAAGATGACCCCGAGATCTTCTCTTCTAGAAATGTTATTGGAGTTTTATCTAGAGGTGGATTCTCCACATGTTTGTATCATGCCATCTTATAACTTATAGCAAATTTACTGGTTGTATATATTTTTATACAGTTGTAAATAACGTGTGTAAGTAAGTAAAGAAGCTTAAGTAAATTCTTGGAAAAAACCAAACAACTTATACAAATTTTGTCTGAGAGAAATATGGAGATTATCCAGAAAGAATTCAAGTAGTTATATGCTTCAATCAAGTCAACTGTTCAACGAAACAGAATAACATATCTAAATTTTCAGATGTTGAATACTAAAATCTTCATTTGTAACTTATTAAGTTTGCTTTTGTAGAAGCTAGAATTATATTTTGGATGTTAAACGTTGAAGAATGGTGCCAAAACTGGAGTATTAAAATAAATCCCACCAAATCAC
>NW_027106871.1:185127-192201 GCF_000696795.3 Halyomorpha halys | reverse complement strand
TTTTTATCATGTTACTACGTCACCTACAGCAAATTTACTTGTTGTATATATGTGTATACAGTTGTAAATATCAATAAATAAATTATTAAAAAAAAAAAAGATTTTAAACGAAATTTAAATTTTCATTTATTTATAAGTAATTCCAAAACAGATTCTGTCAAAATAATTCACTTAATTATTTTTTAAAGTATGTAAAGTTAACTGAAATTCATGCTCAAAATGTTGTTGATGGAGGTCGATCTTCAAGGGTTTATCTCCATGACTACCACTATAGATTCGCGCCTCAGCTGCTGCTCTGTAAAATCTACTGGGAATGCAAGAAGGGTTGCAGCTTTTGTTTAGCTACACTGCCCCGTGCTCTTTGAAATTCGGTTTACCGTCACGAATTTCGAACTTCAAACTTTGCCTTAGCGAAGCGAGTTTCAGACTGGAAATATCAGCTGGGAACCGATTGAATAGCCCAAGATACTTTTCCTCAACAGGAGTGTCAAAAATCTTTAAATTGTGAAGACAATCTCATAGCCTTATATATAAGCCTCTGTACATCCTTAATTTATTTCATGCTCATTTTAATACAATGTAATAATTATCAATTGGATGTTTTTGTATGTTTAAAATACAATCGTTTCTTCATATCAATACTTCTTTTCAAGAATAATAAATACAAGTTTACTAATAGCTACCTCTAGCACAATCTCTATCTACCATTAACCATCCCTCCAATGCTCCTCGAAGGGTGAAACGGAAGTGGCCCAGAGACCTATTATATATAATTTTATTGGAGTTCTGGATATGACCAGATTTTCCACTCACTTCACTCATCCTCTACTGGCTTTTAATACTAGTGACGCGTTTGAGACAGAAGCGCCGGGATCTTTCGGAGTCTCTTTCCTCCACAAGTCGCGAGATCAGCTCGGTTCGGAGTTTCTCAGGCTGAATGTAAATATTGTAAATAGGAATGATTGCGTTTAAGATACTGTTTTACTTTTAGTTTAAATTTTAAAAATTCCTCTTTTATTTCTCATTCTATTATAATTTAATTTATATATTTGCAAATATGGTGTGAGTGAGCTCTATGGTTCCTATTACCATTGTCTATAACTATAACACAGAATGCCATATTACACAATAAATTTGATTCCAGTTGTTCCTGTTATCGTGTCTAGACTTTTTTTTCCTTATTTATTTCGTTCCTTTTAGTGAGCAAACCTCTAGTCCCTTTTCATCGATATCATTTAAAATTTCAGTGCATATTCGAAGAGGAAATAAATTATTCGTCATATGTGTTAATTATACCTTATTATATACGACTGTGAAGAGTCGGGATCTCCTTACAAGTTTGCCATCTTGTCTCGCCGTTTAACGTAATTTTGGTGTTAACTGTAGAAAAATATTTTGTTTGATATCCTTTATTCTTTAAGAATAACGTATATGTGAAAAAATTGTTTTTTTTCCAAAATACTTTTTAATTTTTATAGCGTCGATTATTCGGACGTCAATCAATTGTCAACTATCTAGGCTAATTATTGCATTTGCTTGCTAGGCTTTTATTGCACTTGGAATCCATTTTCGCAAGTAAAAAAAAAATTACAACAGAATTTTAAAAACTTTTAAGTTGTTATAATTTTGCACTTATGCACATATAATTTTTACGTCACAGACAGGTTGTAGTTGTCTATTCTACCCTAATTTTAATTGTTTATTATTTTAGAAGCTAAAGAATTGGTTCAAGTGTTGACAGAGGTATCTGGATGTAAAGAAAGGTGGGGGGGAGTGCGCATAGAATGTGAAAAAAATGGAATTTTCAGGATAAATACTACAGGTTTTTTGTTATGTCTTTAAATGAACAATAAATTTTATTTTTAAATTTAATTCATTTGAAATATATTTATTTAAAGCGACTTGATCTGATTTGGTGTCTGTAAATTAACGCAGTACATAAGTGCGCCTCCCCCCTCTTAGAAAAGTATTAGATCTGTCGCTGATCCAAATTTATTCTTCTAAATGAAACATTTTCGATTCTGAGGACACTTTTATTTTGGTTTTCTATTTCTCTTACCTTTGGTAGTGAAGAAATATATTTTTATATCTATGTATGTATTTAATACACAATCAACTTTAAAAATTTTCATATTATGTTTTATAGAATATGAAAAATTGTATTGATTCAGTAAGAGGTATCGCTGTGCCAAGTCCTTCTAGTTTTTGTACATTGAAAATATACTATTGGAACTGTAGAGCAGCGAAACCATTTGCTCTGTGGGTGATTTAGCATGGTATGTGGTCCACTGCAGCTGCTCTCAATTTGTCTTCGTCAGTGGCCAGCTCTAAGTTGTATTTTTATTCGATTATCGCACAAACTTTTGGACGGCATTAAATTCTAAAAGTCCATCAATTAAAGAATCTTTTATAAAACCTACATCCAACTTTTGAAAAAGTTACACATCAAAGTTTATGGTATGAACTCAAAATTCTGCTAAGTAAAACATCTTTTAAAAATTTCAATGTGATTACAACTGTAGAAGATGAAGTTAGGGTGACTTCTCCATCCGCTATAGTGTTTGTGAATTATTAATTGATGAAGGAAAAAGTATAAAAATGAAACTTTTGTTTGTTAACCTTAGATTGCTCGATGTGAGATGAAGGGAATCCACTAAAAGTTGCTCCAAATACTAGCAGTGGTGAATCTAGGATGTAGCTTGGTATCTGCTTAATTAATTATTAATGAGTAATTAATATATAACATACATATATCCTTTAAATACTTTAGCAGAGAATAAAATTTTCCGCAATAAATGAAAAGTGACTTTCTCCACTTTCATTCTCAGCAACTCATATTCTGAAATATACATCTCAGTCATCGCCACAGATAATTTAATATTGCTATAGTGAACAACTAACGCCTTCGACAAATCATTTAGAAATTTAGGACAACTAGACTAACATTGATAAAAGATTTTTTTTATTTATCACATTTGAGTATTGAATTATTTCTCGCCCAAATTGTTTTATAAAAGATCTTTGTCAACTTCGATAGTGTAATACCGGATTTAGACTAGAAAGATCGAATTCACCCCTTTCAACAACTTAAATCTTGCATATGTTACGATTTGTGTATGGTTTTATCATCCTGGTAGGCAATGCTTGTGACATTCAGTCCATAGTTGATTTAAAAACTTTGTTGATGCGTTGTTCTGCTGGAACTGGTAGCGGGTCAGGACGGAAACAGGTGGGTTCGCGAAGCGTGCATGTGGTTTCGAAATCGATTGTGGACTGTCCTTGGTGTTCGAACATGCGATGTCCTCCTATCACTTCGATTTTTTATGAAAACATTCATCATCCTTTTTTTTCAGGAGTCCATTAGAGCTGAAAATCTTGGAAATTTCATTTTCTATGTATTGAATGGAAAGATTTTTTGTTTTTAAATTTTTCTAAATAATTTTGAGCTAAATTGGTCTATTCGATTTGGAAATATAGGCGAGACAAGAAAAATAGGCACGCGTAACGTAAGGGGATGTAGTCTGATAAAATCTATATGAACCAACTATAATACCTATCCGCTCAATTTCTGAAATGTTTTATGTAATTCGGATCAAAGGCTTTATTGATTATGTACAAAACACAAATTTTAGCAGTGACAGACAGGCACAGAAAGAAATTGTTTCTTAATGCATCGGCACAATTATCCTTTGAGCAATTCACCATTTATGAAAAGAAGAAAAACAGTGCAAATTAAATGCTCGAATTAGTAATCGTCACGTAAAAAATGATGGATAAATAAAAAGCACCACTTACGTAGTATCGACAAGGATGATGAAGTTGCCCTTGTATATAAATGAATTCTACTTCTATATTACAAAATCATTGTAAAACTTGAATAATATGCATATGCGACTCTTAGCATTCGCTTGTGATATTCAGTTTAGGAAACATTACCTTAGTATCCAAAATGTAAAATGCAAGTAAACATTTTAGATTTTCAATTTTTTTTTATTGATAGTAAGCTTCTCTGTAACAACAACTTATACAATGTTTCCTAAGCCTTCTACTTCTTGCAAACGTTTTCAGAATAAATTACTATACTGCATTAAAATTTCACGTTTTTACATTTTTTCCCCTTATCCACTTTTTTTTTTTTTTTTTTTGGCAAAATACCACATTTTCAAACAATGATTTCAATTTTTTTTTTTTTTTTTTTGGCAAAATACCACATTTTCAAACAATGATTTCAAACCATACAATATGTTTGTGTCGTGTATTTGCATTCTCGGGCAATAATCTGTCATGACAACGATCATGGACTCTTGTCTATAAGAATCTTTTCATTTCATATATGGATTCTGCTTGTTTTGTGTTTTCGATGACTGCATGCTGTAACATTGTCGATTTTAAATAACCACGTTAGGATTCTCAATTAATTGATTTCGAATACGAGAAACATATAGAAGGAGAATACACGTTAAATAATTTAAAAAATTAAAAAGCCCCAGAGAGTTACTGCAGCACTTCGATCCAAATGCGTTCGTGATTTACCTCCGCTCCTGTGCCACATCGTAAATTATTAATTGCATTCCCATTATTATATCGAGGAAATCTATGTCAAAGGAAGATAATTGGGATCATTGCTTATTCGAAGCCGAAAGGTCTTGTTGAAAATCATTGATAGATAAAATCGATTTTTGTCTCGTATTCGATAATTCATCATCTCGTGCCAAGAGTTTCGTCGATCACTAAATATAATACAAAATATCTAGAACCTATATATAGGTCAGTTATTAATTATTTATTTTATCAAATATCATCATAGAAACTTTTCTACAAATGTCACTGCTTTGTTTTTACTGTCACTATGTTGTATTTATTGTTCGCTACTTTATTAGTTGCGTAGATAGGTTTCGATCGACACACATCATAATCTCAATTTTTTTTATTACTAATGCTATTTTTTTTTAATCTCTCGCGAGGCGGTCTGGCTTTTTTGTTTAGGCGTAGTCGGAAGATAATAATTGTATACATTAAAAACATTCATTAAAAAAATAAAAACATTAAAAATAAAAATAAAATAGATTTGTGATTATGAGAGATTCATTTTCATATATATTATTGTTTCATAACGTATATGTATATTATGTATGATATGATATTACTTATTTCTACTTTTAGAAGAAAATGAATTACATTTATAAATTTTTTTTTCCTCAGTTAGCTATTTTATGGAAAAATATTTCTTTTTCTAATATGGATGGTTAGTTAATGATTAATTAATTTTAGCTGTATTTCGAAAACGATTAACAATTTGAGAGATCAATCCACTATAATTTATACTGAAAGAAGATAGTTGACTGTATGAAGAAGATTGTAGGAAGATAGTCCGGATGGTGGTCAATAAAGGTATTAAAATAGTAAAAGCTTTTATCAATAAATAGTTTTCTTCTACTATTTTGGTAGCTTTATTGACCGTCACCCGGACTATCTTTCTACAATCTTAATAATTATAATAAAGGCCATACGTCTCAAACTATTGTACAGATGTGTGGTTGGTCTTGGTCAAACCTGACAACTCCAGAGGATTTTTTGTGAGTGAGACTTTTCGCAGACAATCGAAAAGTACGTTTTCTTAAGCGCGATTGTGTGCGCGTTGAGGGATGATTGTAATTCAGTATAATATAATTGTAGGGAAGTTTACTGGCTTTAATTTTTTAATCCATAAGGAAAGATATCCTTAGAAAACGCTTTGTTTTCGAATTATCAGCAAAAATTTGAAAACATTTACTACATCGAGTACAATTAGGATAAGAAACTCTTAAGCTTTTTATTGGCAAATTTCAGATTAATATTTAAAGTAAAAGCACTGATTAGACTTATTAGAGAATTATATAAATAAAAAATTAATTAATATTTCAGAACAATTGAACGGAACCCTACACAATATGAAAGGAACTGAAATAGTCACCTCAAGTGAAACGTCGCCAAGTAGATCGATTGTGAATTTGCTGCAAATCATTACTAGCCTTCAAATTTCTCAAACATATCCAGTCTCTTTTCTCCTTTGTAATTTAAAAAAGTATACTTATGTAATTATGTCTTTGTGAATCTGTAACTCTGTGAATCTCTGTAACTGTTAATAATAATTAAATGGAAAAACCTTCGCTTTGTGTGAGAACATACAAATCTTTATTATTCGATATCTTTAAGGCTACAGAATCGCTCTTGCAAGAAGACTACTGGCCGGAACGATTCATAATCTGATGGTGCCTAGGCATACGTGCTTACTGAAGCCATAGTGGTATTTATGGCGATTTCGCTATATTATTTTGTAATTTTTTTATCTTTTGTGTCGAAAGCGTCAATAAGCGGGTGTTAGTTGACCTAACTTATCAAGCAAGCTCACATTTAAGGGAAACTAACTAAATAAGAAATTAAAATAAGGACTTCACATGAAAATGGAAATTATATTATTATAAATATTGTTGGATATCAACCTTACTTTATTCCTGAATATGATTATAGTTTTAAGCAGATCATAGATATCGATTTCCGATTGTTTTATTCTGCCTTGAATAGGGAACTGTAAACGAAACTGATAGTACAAGAGTCGGGAAGAAAAAAAGGCAGTTATTTCACCCCAATTTTTTATTACTTTAATGAATACTATGTATGATTACTAGTCAAAACTGATGAGTTTGCCAAGTATAGGTAGGGGGAATAAAAAATGGCGGCTGTTTAAAAATCTTAAAAAACATTCTTTTTTCATTCGGAGCTCTATATCTTAAAAACTACTAACAACACTAGAACATCTAAAAGAACATTATTTAAAGAAGAGTAAATTTGCTGAAATATTAGCTCTAATAGAGCTATTTACATCCAATGGTTCTCGAGATATAGCCTTTTAAAAAGGCTACTTCTTAAAAAAATTAATAGTTAATTAATTTATTCTTGGAGAAGTTTGTCGGGGGGTGCGGTCAGCAAAGAACAACATAAATAAACAAAGCCATATTTATTTATTTTATGCCGACGTTTCGACCTGAGTTTCAGGTCTTCATCAGGGCTATAGAACAAAAGAGATAACAACAA
>NW_027106871.1:177510-180997 GCF_000696795.3 Halyomorpha halys | reverse complement strand
TATTATTGTTTCATAACGTATATGTATATTATGTATGATATGATATTACTTATTTCTACTTTTAGAAGAAAATGAATTACATTTATAAATTTTTTCAAAAAACCTATATAATATAGTAACCTAATATAAAGTAGTTATGAACTTTACTTTAATAGGAGTTGTAGTTTTCATGAGATTTGAGAAATAAATTGATTTATAGTTGCTCGGACAATAAGTTTGATTTATGAAAAACTTTATTTCAGAAACCTTAGGACGTACATATTTCTGCTAGGAATCAAATTATAGCTAGTTAAATTGACTATTAAAGTGTTTATAACGTTTATCTTTGTAGGAGTAGTTGTTTTTAATAGATAATTGACATAATAAATAATTATGTCTTATGCCTAATTAATTAAATAGATATTTGACATAATAAAATTCACAAAATGTTCATTTCTATTTGTTCATTTAAAATGTTTTTAATTTTTGAAAAAATATATCTCTAGATCTATTAGACGTATATATATCTGCCAGCACTCAAAATAAAGGAAATTTAACGTACTATAAAGTAGTTCCTGACACTTATCTTCTTAGGGGTAGTAATTGTTATGATATTCGCCTCAAATAACATTATACATTTTAGAGATGAAGCAACGAATTTGGTTACGGGTCTGTCTGTCTTTCATACTGTTTTTTGTGGGTTGTTTCCTAATTGTTCCCATATACATGTTATCAGATTCTGTTCCCTGATTTCACCTACTCAAGAAAACTGTTTAGTCTCTTTGGCCTAAAATTTGAGAAAAGTTTAAGACTAGTGATGACATGATCCAATATTCAAAGTTCAGCCAATTGCATCCACCCTTTTCGCTTGAGCTTGTGCAGACTGATTTTCGTTTACACACCAATATCAGAAAACGGTTTGTTCGTTTTAGCTCCAAGCTAGGGATTATTGTAGAAATTTCCTGGAAAATTTTTATCTAAATTCGTATTTCCTGGGTACATCTTATTGTGATGCTATATTTTAAGCACATAGTATTTTGTTGTCTATTCTGTACACAAAATTGGAAAATACCAATTATTTTTATTGCCTCTATTATTCAAGTACTTTTTTTAATACTTGATTTAAAGAGATCAATGAACACTCCATATCCTGTAGGGTCTGAATGCACTTCAGCGAACATGTGTTCAAAGAAGGATACCATTTCCGGCGTGGCCTACAAAACACTATGGTATAAATCATTTCGAAATCGTGGCCGGAACGACTTCGCAGTATTGTTTGGTATACAAATAGAAGATATTTATAAATCAATCGGAAGGTAAGCTCTTTGCCTACGTTTTGCGATTTTATCAATTCTGTTACATAATTTATTTATCTTTGAAGAGTGGACAGGTCTCAAATCTCTTGTTTATTTAAATAAGGATTGTTTAAAATTTAGAATAAAAAAAATTTTAGATTGCTGCTGTATGGTTTTTGATTAAAAATAATTATTTATTCTGTCAATAACTAATAGAAAAGGGATACGGAATCATTAAACCTAACCTAAAAAAAAACAACTGAAAAATTGGCAGATGGCATTTTCGAGTTCCGAGGATCATTGTCTGTTGGCTCGTGACCGGTGCCAAATCTCAAAGATCAATTCGCTAATTGTTACTGTATCTTCCTTAATATTGGTCCAATGAGGCTCTTCTGGTTAAATATTTATTATATATATCTATTTTATTTTTTTTTTTACTAAGTTACTAGAGAAAAAAAAGAACTTTACTGTAAGATAGAACTTAGACTCCTTATGTTTTGCAGCTTACTGTTTTACATGGAGCCAAAGTTCATAATATCTTTTAAGAAGAAAAACTGCTAAGAAAATTGGGCAAATGCTCTGGAGTTAAATTGGACTTGAACCCGTACATTTTCTCTGAATGTGGAACAAATCTTGTTTTGTTTAAGACAAAAACATAAGCGATATAAAATAAAGTATTCTCCCTAAGATGTGTCTTTGATACAGGGCAATCGCTTCATCCAAATAAAACAACAATAAATGAATGTATTTTCAGCATAAATAAAAAATGAAGCATGTATAAAATAACCAAAATACATTTTCATACTCACTTCTAAATTGCTATACTTTGTATATTGTTTCTATTGTGAAACAATTTTAACAGAGAGCTTAAAGAGAAAAATTGTTAATACATTTCTAGAAAAAAAAATTAAAATTGTTTGTTTATCGTGGAAAATGAACACAGAAATCAGCAGGTATTATAAGAAATCAGTAGTTGCAGAATTTAATAGTTAACATATCTATAAAAGTGAAAAAAAAAAATAACTATGGCATTCCAGATACATTATTGATAATGTATCCCTATTTGAACTAATAACGTACCATTAATAATTCCTTCTTTGTAAAACAAACCCCTAACGACTCCTTGACCTATGCAATCGGGACCTTACCAATTAAGGGTACTTGCTTGTAGGCGGAGGTCGGGGAGATAAGAGACATGTTACCTTCCTATCGGTATCCCTGAGAAAGCCTACTGCATCCAACTTTCTTCCATGAGATATTTAGATACAAGAATTATTAGAATACAAATAAAACAGATTTTCGGAAAATTACGTTCCGCAAATCAGCGACGAATAAATGAAGCAAGATTAAAATAAAATCAACAGAAACTTAAATGGGACTAATAAAAGAAAAAACTTGTTACATCTCCTCTTCATTCATATACACGAAAGAGAAATAAATGGTTATCTTCTTTAGTTAAGAGGAATTATATAATATAATATCACTGTTAGTGTATTGCGGATAAAAAAAAACATAATGTATTACCGAAACGGTGATATTTTTAGTTATGTAGATATACCAGAGAATACGTTTAAATGAGCAGAGAAAGTTAAGTACTTCGATCCTACAAAAACGAAAATTCGAAAAGAAATAATGATGAAATTAAGGATGATTGGTGTCCATTAGACTTCGAACCACAAAATTACAGTTTACATAACAATTATACTTCCTACAATTCTTTAAGGAAAAATAAAATTAAAATTTATTTATATATGGATATTTGCAACTTTATTACTTAAAAAATATATCTAGTAACTATCACATTTACTAGTGTTTATGATATGATATTGACTAACAGAGAAACTTTCCTTCAGTAGCACTCTAATAACATTTTTACATTACGGAGTCTTGGGACCATCTTCTTTTTAAGGAGCCTCAGAGGATTATCAGGAATAAAAGAGAGAGGAAGCAAGGTTAGAATTAGGCGAGTTTGGGTGGTTAGAGAGTTAAGCATGGAAAGATTGTTCGGGGTAGATCGGGCATGTGTGAAACATTTAGGTCTTTATGGACGGTTTTATTTGAGAAGTAAGAACCATTAAGTATTTTACGATGACTTTTGTATTGTAAGGATTGGATACGAGACTACGATAATTTAATGGGGCTCCAACGCTCAACTCCGTAGTCCCTAAAAGGGTTCTTATGGTCATGTAGATGAGTCTTTGGAATAATTATTA
>NW_027106871.1:176436-177460 GCF_000696795.3 Halyomorpha halys | reverse complement strand
AGACTACGATAATTTAATGGGGCTCCAACGCTCAACTCCGTAGTCCCTAAAAGGGTTCTTATGGTCATGTAGATGAGTCTTTGGAATAATTATTAGCAAGTTTAGATCGTTTGTCTAATAAGAGTTTAGAATTTAAAGCCAAAAGACGAAAAAGAAAAGCGAACATTTCGATGTTTGTTTGTTATTACTAGGGATAGGATATCTGCGATTCCTTACTAACTCAAGATGTTTCATGACATTTCTGGCCAAAAGAAGCCATTTTTATTTCACATTTTTTTAAGTATTTGACCTTTTTTACATATTTTGTTGTAAATCACATATTTTCAGAAATATTTGTTATTTTTAACACATTTTTAGGTATTTTGTCCTGAATCACATATTTCCTTAAATTAATTGTAAATACATTTTTTGCAGCAACTACCTAAAATTCAAGAGAACGCTCGAAACTTAAAGGTGAAATTTATGATTTATCATAAATATTGCGTAAAAATTCTATATCTTCATCTTTGAACACAAATTAAAATCAGTGACAATAATAAATTTTCACACAGAATTACATGGAGTTACAATTTGTTTACTCCTTAATCCATTTCTCTGTTTCCCTCCTTCCCATGTTCTCTTCTCTTCTTAGTCTTATTTCACTCCCCTGTCAGCATTTAGACCTCTTAAATTGTTTTTGATTGTGTTTTAACATTGTTTTAGCATGCCTAAAATTAAGTCAAAGTCAAAGGATATTTTTCTAGAGTTTTTCTTTTCATTTATTAAGGATTATTCTTTATTTCCATTTATAATTTGTTCATAATTCATTCTGAGTAATTATTAATCAATTATTATATATAAGAAGATGGTCAGGGTTTCGGTCAAAAGTGAAACAAAAATAGTTTACAACATGCATACATATATACATAGTTTATATACGTATATATTAATCAATTAGTTTAATTACAATTAATAATTAATGTCTTGTTATTGAACAGCTATATTTTTTATATCTATAAAAGTGAAAAAAAAAAATAACTATGGC
>NW_027106871.1:162053-176386 GCF_000696795.3 Halyomorpha halys | reverse complement strand
ATTTTTAGGTATTTTGTCCTGAATCACATATTTCCTTAAATTAATTGTAAATACATTTTTTGCAGCAACTACCTAAAATTCAAGAGAACGCACGAAACTTAAAGGTAAAATTTATGATTTATCATAAATAGTGCGTAAAAATTCTATATCTTCATCTTTGAACACAAATTAAAAGCAATGACAATAATAAATTTTCACACAGAATTATATCGAGAATTTCTCAGAATCAATTAAAAAGAGTAAGGGTCTTATTCCTGTAGCATTTTCCTAGAATTTGTTTGTTTACTCCTTAGTCCATTTCTCTGTTTCCCTCCTTCCTATGTTCCCTTCTCTTCTTAGTCTTATTTCACTCCCCAGTCAGCATTTAGACCTTTTCGAGTTAAATTGTTTATGATTGTGTGTTAACATTATTTTAGCATGCCTAAAATTAAGTCAAAGTCAAAGGATATTTTTCTAGAGTTTTTCTTTTCTTTTTAATAAGGATTATTCTATATTTCCATTTATAATTTGTTCATAATTCATTCTGAGTAATTATTAATCAATTAGTTAAATTACAATTAATAATTAATGTTATTGAACAGCTATGTCTTTTTTCTAAGTACATTTTTTGTACATATTTTAACATAATTTCTTTAAAATATTCATATAATATATAATAAATACATATTTATGTAACTTTTTTTAAGTTATAAAATTACTAATTAATTAGTAATTTATATTGTTGAATAATAGAAAATTTATAAATACATATTTTTTTAAATATTTGACAATTTATTAGCACATATTTATGTACTACATATTTCGATTTTTTTAGCATATAAAATCCTATCCGTAGTTATTACTCAACATTCACAAGGCTTTGTAATTCGTAAACCTGCTATTTAACTAGTTGTATAGGTTCCTATTGCATACCGAAGAATTAATTGATAGGACTATCGGAATTTATAGTAAACGTATTTGAAATTCACACTGGTGACGTTCTTGGACATCCAACAAGCGTTTGTAAGGCCTGGGCATTGAGGCCTGCCTATACAAACTAAATAAAGTAGTTACTCCGAAATACCTATACAATATTCTGAGCTTATTCCTCACCGTCCAAAAATTTTCTGTTAGAATAAATAACACAAATTCCGTCATCAGAAAAATCCATGCCGGTACTCCACAAGGTTCAGCCCTTTCTCTTTAACTAGACCCAGTCAGCATATAATTCCATATCTGTGATCATGGAACATACAGCAGTTTTCTTTCAACTTAATGGCATAGTAATAGCTAGAAATACTTTGGAGTAACAATACTAAATGGATGATTAGTCTGAACATTGAAACATGTTTACTCTCGGACGTTCACAAGACCCACCAGAACTAATCCTCAAAGGTAAAAAAGAACTCTGCCCGTAAATGTTTTATAAATCAATTAATCTTACATTAAAAAAAAGTATTATTATTTTTTCAGTCAAGTTATCAAAATAATAATAATCATAGTGCCTAAGTCTTAGGGCGTGGATCTTTTGAATTTAAGATACGGGTCTTAATTTCATGTCTGTACGCTGATGGTACCCAAAGTTCCATAAAATATCAAGAAAATTAATTTGCAAGCTCTCGCTTTGACCACAATTTCAGCTAAAATAGAATTGTTATTTTTCTTTAGCTCCCTAGCTAATTTTAAACACCACTTACCATAGGACTCGATATCGATTATAAAAATGGACTGTTAATGTGTAATTTATTATTTTTTAACTGTTATACTGTTAACATATCCACTATTTCCATTAATATATGATCCTTGATGTTTATTCGAAGTCAGGAGTTCATGGAGTAGAATCTCTATAAAAAATAAAAAAAACTCAATAAGGAAATAATAACCTATCTGGTTGCAGCAGTACATCCGGTTATAAATTATGTATTTACCTGTTTATGTTTTGAAAAATATAAATATATATTCTAAATAATAAAATAAAAAATGTAATAATATTTATAATTAACATTTATTACAAAATATTGAATAAAAAATGGATTGTGCTAATTACAAAGGAATAGAGGAAAATACACCGAAATGTTGTTAAATGAAATAAAGATGTTTTTATGAAATAGTACATAGGAAGCATCTTCAACTTATTATCCAAATACCTAATTTATTATATCAATTAGTAAAAACTCTGTATGTTTAATTTTTTTTTGGTAATCCTTGGATGTGGCCAGGTTTTAATCAATTATAGTTCACTAGTGACTATAGCGAATAGTTGTTCATATAGCGAAAACCTGAATTTGAATTTTATCGTCATACATTGAGGTTTATACTTCTTGGCGCTCGTTTTCCAACGACCAGCGCCTACACAAAATCCAACCGAACCTTGAAATTCCGTTTCAGCTGAGTATTCGGTCTGTCAACAAACTATACCGTCGCCATTCCGCTTAAGTTACGAATATGGATACAGGTAATTTTCAAGAGATCAAAAAAGAACTTTAAGAAAGTCGATTTGCTTTTTACTTATCCATTGTGAATATTTCTTTTTCTATCTTAGAACCTAATAGAATTTAATTAGAAAACAAATCTGGTAAATGGATAAAATTTACAAAGTGTAATTTTTTGCATTCGTGAGTTAAACATAATAACGTAGTTAGGTGTTAATCCAGGGGCATGATGCATAAAACTCAACCCATAAAACATACGTCTACAAACAATTTTTAAAAAAACTTTTACTCGTCAGCTAATTAATTTAATTAAGTAACGAACTAGATCTTTTTTTTTTTTTTTAATTTTCGCTCATAACCCTTGGTTTTAGCGAAAAAGTTATACTATTCTGGCTTACAACCATTTACGGTTAACGACATACTACTTAATACAGTAATGTCGGTTAACGACTTACTACTGAATAAGTTAACGACATACTTCATAATACTGTGATACTCATTCAATGCATGAATCTAGTATTCTTGGTTATACCATAACTTTTTCGCTTGAATACGCTGTTGAGGAATATATGCAAGGAACTAAACCTAGTTCGTTACTTTATTAAATTACTTAGCTAATTAGTAGAAGTCTTAGACCCACCAGTAATGCGTTTCCGTGTTAATTATAGTAGGAATTAATTTTTAATATTTGCAGACCTATGTTTTATACATCAGGGCTGTTGCAGTCACATTAAGCAAGAATATAAAATAGTACAAACAAATGCAGATTAATTTTATTTTTATGAAAAATTGACCGAAAATGCAATATTTCAAATTATTTCATGAAATTTTTCTTTTAATTTGTATCTATCTGATCTTAAAATATAAATTGTTAATACAACTGTTTTCCATAATTAAAAAAAAAAAGTTTTGATGAAAATATATTTTCTTTATCGCTAAGGTCCAATACTTAGGACTTATTCATTATTTGGGACGGCTGTGAAATAAATTTTGACTGACACAAGTCGACTCGAATCCTTCTAAACTAAGGAATCCTTCCAATCCTCTCTTGGACCAGTCTGCTAAGCTATCGGGGTGAAAATATTGACCCAATAATAAAAACATCCCAAAATATTTGGACCGTTATTCGTTACAATGGAGTTCATTAAACTAACCTTGAAGCCTAAATAAAAATATTTAAAATTTTTAATATCAAATATGAAAAGTTTTTTCATACTTTTTTTACTCCTATTAACTTCCATATACTAAAAACATACACATAGCTTTTTTTTTTTTTTTTTGCTACATCGAATAAGAAAAAACAAGGTTTTTTTTAAAATTTTAATGTTAAACAAATTCATAGTTTTTGTTTCAGCATCCTAAAGATCCTTAAATACCAATTTTCAAGAAAATCTCTAAATATTTTTTTAAGCCCTAAAATTTCTCCTATCATCTGATTTTTTATTTTTAATCATGAAAATCATTAATAATTCTTAAGAAACTCAACACAAGTTGATCAAGTCAAATTTTTGTCGTACCAAAAGGATGTAAAATTATAAGTTACCAATACTGCATTTCAAAAACATTTTTATTCAAATTTCAAAATATTTTTATTCAAAGATTTCAAAACAATTAAAATTGATCTAGAATTTTTGAAAGGAAAAATTTGTATTTATGTTTAAAAAAAAAAAAGGTACATAATCTTCCTAAAGATAAAAATGCACTTACAGTTATAGTAAAATTTATTGATAAAATTAATTACGATTTTGGACCCTTATATGATTATACGGTTATAAAGAAAATGTCTAATCCAAACTTACATAACTTGCCTAATTGGGTTTAAAAAATGTTGCATATTTATTTACTTTTTAATTTTTTCAAAATTGCAAACATTTCAAAATTTGATACAGGTGACATAGAAACAGGTCAGAAATCAGGGGTAATGTTGAAAATTTTTTATTAAAAACTGTCACACGGGTAATATCAGAAATTAAACATAAGATCGGCACGAATGTAATTTAATTGCTCAATATCTAGTGGTTTATTATTATATTATTATTTAAAAAAACAAAAATCATCTGTAAGGTTAAGTTAGTTAATAAATAATCTTTCGTTTTATCAATAGATTTTTATTTACCAATAATTTGAAATCATCAATCGTAAATTAATTTCTGTGTATTCGTGGAACCCGATCGCTGAATTGATCAATTGTTGATAAAAATCCGATCGTGTATTGTTACTGAATAACATTTGCTATTTTTATAATTGAAAAGGCTTGTCATAGCGAAAAGCAGTTACTCATTCGGAGAATTCATATTCAAACCGTAGTCGTGTCATATACTGTTGGCGGAGTGGCCAATCAATTCCAACTAGTTGGCGGGAACTTTTGCCATTGACCAATCAGAATCGAGGGCGGGAGAGAGGGCTAAGCTAGCATATAAACGCGGGAACACAACTCTTCACGCTTAGAAGAGCTCCAGTTGCTGTCGGTTGTGTTCAGAAACATCTGCTCTCACAAACATGTAAGTTGAGCTCTATACTACAGTGGTTGTGTTTCCTTGGCCATTGACATACAGTTCTTTCCTTTGTAATATTTAAATATTATAGCAGGAAATAAATTGAATGTTATTTCAACACTATTTAATGTTTCAACATTTCATTTCTTTTAAAATTGTTGTCATCTTTAACAGTTAAGTTTTGCTTCAAAATGACATTGAAATTAGTGTGTTTACATCAGTCTTGTTTTAAGATTTATTATTTTTAAAATTATTTATGCATTATTAACTTGTAATTGTGGAAATTATAGTATCATTTACACAGCAATGTCATAGAAACAGTTATTGGTCTAGTTGTGGATCAAAGGTTGTATTCATAAGTCTTGATGTATCTGCTTCTATTCCTTAATTTCATTTGTTTCATTTTTGTAGTAATGCTTGTAGACATCGATTTTAAGGCTTTATTTATCTAATAGTTTCTCAAAACATACATGTCAGTTTATGTTTGCTGTCTTTGGCACATAGTTCATGGTTTATTAGATGGACCTGAGTCATAGAAGAGCATGCTGTATTGATTTTTTTCTTTTCCTCATTGATATAAATCCAATAGGGGCTGTTGTCCTCTCATTTTGAATTGCTGAATTGGCAGCTCAGCCTATTGTTACGCATTACAATAGTGGCATATTAATAATTCTAAAATATTGACTCTTTAAAATTAATGGTTGTCGGTTCAATATATGTCATTATTTACTTTTATTGTGTATCAGTTGATTTGCACTCTTGTTTTTATGTTTATATTTAAATTTTGAATGTACTTAATCTATGTTTAATTAAATATGTGTACTATTTTTCAGATCAATATGTCAGATACTGGAGTTGTCGAAGACCGTGAGTATTCAATTTAATTATATTTTCTAATTTCATCTCATCAACTGGCCATTTTTATGTTTAGATATATTATATTCGGTATTTATAAAATGAAATACATTTCATTTGTTTGTGATTTTTCTTTTAATACACATATCTTCTTAGATTTCAGTTTCTATTCTATTTCAAAGCATGTGAGTTTTATTAAATGTTTTGGTTTACAGAAGGGCTTTATAATATTAGATTTATTGCTTTGTGATATAGATTAATTTGAAATTATGCACTTGTGGAGTAGATCATGTTCAGCTGCATTTTATGGTGAATGACTTGTTGCAATGTAGGGGTCTTGGAGTGCATCAACCTTCTGACCTCAAATACTTTCCTATCCTTCTCAAATGCAATCTTTGATGGACCAGAACTTCGAGGTTATTTCACTTTAAACAACCATGCAACCTGGTTTCCCTATAATTTTCTGTAGCATAGAAAATTCAAATTATCAAATAAAGATTGTTGCACGTAAATAATTTATTTGTTTTATTGCCTGAGTTAGTAGTTAGTGTGATGCAGCATTTTACTCCTGTCTTCTGAATGCTTTACTCATGGCTGTTATTATGCAATTATCATGCATTGACTACTTCCTTGCTTTGTTTTTGACTTAGTCATTTCCTACTGACTTTTCACCTATATTTGCAATGGATGGTTATTGATATAAAAGATTTATTTTTATTACTTTTCAATGCTCCAGGATAAAATTAAAAATGATGGATGGATATTTCTATAGTATGTGGATAGTATATGATATTTTTCATTTTTTCCAGGGAAGTTAATTTTCTGGTCTATCATTTTGTTAAATATGTCAGAGTACGAAATGTTATACAAAAAAAAAAGTTTAAATTCATAAGAGAAGTTTAAAATCCACATATATGAAAATTATTTTTTATTTACTCATTATTCATTTTTTTTTATTCACTTATTATTATTTTAAAGCCTAAAATGTATGTTTTTTCGTTTAAATTGAATTTCTCTTCTAGTTTTCTTGTCTGTTGGTTTACCCCTTGTTTGAAGAACCTAGTACGTAGAACTGTCCATAGAGTGTGCTGAGTGAACAGAAGGCTGTTGTTCTTTCCCAGTCCTTGTTTATTTTGATCTCTGATAAGGATTATAATAATTGTTTTGATTCCTTTATTTGATTGGATTTTGTATTTATATAGTTTTTCTTTTAAGCTATTTTTCTAATGTAATTTTTTTTTTTATTAATAATTAAGCATTGAACTGAATTGATGGCTATTGAAATTATGGAATCAGTAATTTTTTTTCTGAACAACTTTCATTAGATAGCTGTTATTTAGATTGCATCTCTGTGGTTCTCTAACCTAATTGGATGAAATATATATTTTTTTATGTATACCATTTCTTGCTTTACTTTACTTTTTAAATGGAATGATTGGATTAATGTAATGAATGGAATAGATTTATTGTATTCAATTTTTACGACTTCAGTTATTGATTCATCTATGGGATTTAAAAAAACAACAACATAAAATCTCCTGTTTGGTTGCCTGAATATTGGATTACAATGTGCCACAAACAAAAAATAAGTTTCACTCACAATAATTGTTCTTTGACCGCATCCTCAAACAACTTCTTGCTATTAGTTCTTATGATGATAGCAGAAAATAATTGTTACTGTTTAAAATTTGATTTACGTTATTGATCATCCTTCAACGTTGTTATATTTATTTTATATTGATCAGTGTAGGATAGCTATTTGTATTTATTTAGCTACATATAATCTTTCTGTCATGGAATGTTATTCATAAAACAAATATTTTCCCTTAGCTTACTAAGTCACTCAATCCAAATCATAGGAAATGAAGTGCATGCTTCCTATGGGTCTGGCTGGTTATATAAATTTTATAAAGGCATTAGAATAAAGTCTAATTAGTTTTCATGAACTTTTTAGTACTTGCCAGATGTCTTTTGATTTATGAGGATTTTCTTTCAGGAGAGATGGTAGTTAATTATTACTACACTATACAGTTTAATATAATAGCTGTTTCTACATATTAAAACTTAACATTTAAAAATTTTTATATACTTAGTTTTGATAAAATCTGAGAAGACAAAAGGATTTATCATTTATTAATAAAAAAAAATACACTTTGGTTTTTATGATACCCAGTGAATGTTATATATAAAATATACTGAAGTTTTAAATGGAAGTATTTTTGTTTATTATTCTCTTTTTGTCATTTGTATAAGTTTTTGGAGAAAGGTTTTGTTTTCAGCGATCATATTTTATGAAACTTTTGAATATAAATTGAATAAATTCTTTGTAACAGCTTTAGTTAAAATTTATTACATGTAATAAATGTTTTTTTTTTTTTGTACGAGAATAGAAATAATGAATATAGTCTCTAAAGCTATAAACTTGAACAGCTCCGATCAAGCTCTACAAAGTGGGGCAAAGCCTCAGAAAATAAATAATTGTTAACTTTTGAAACGTCAGAAAATAAACAGTTGTTAACACAATTAGTTGATTGATGAATTAATAAACACAATCTATACTATTATACTAAGCTAAAGAGCTTATTTGAACATAGTTATTTAAAAAAGTACCTTTCTGATGCAAAAAACTCCTAGACCGTTTATTGAGAAGGCTTTTAGCTATATAGCATCATGCTACTACACCACAGGAATATGTATTGAAAAGGTTCTGTTAATGTCCGTCAACATGCCATAACTATTCCTATGAAGCTGGAGTATTCAAAGGAGTTTCTTCTAAGGCTGCTGTGTTGAGCAATAAGGCTTTGTTAAAAATATTCCTATTCTAAGTTTTCAAAAAAGTTATATAATTTTTTTTTTGTTAAACAATTAAGTCCAATTTGATATCATATAGGATTTATTCTTATTGAAATAGTTTGTTTGGACAAATTAATTTTCAGAAAATGCAACAGCAACTTTTTTGCTAAAATCAACTTAGAAGAAGTACTATATCATGATTCATACAACAAAACAATTTTTTAATCTCTGTTCGAAGCCAACCATTTTTTCACATTTTCTCATGTGACTCATGTCAGAACTTTCTCCCTTAACTGTGATTGTTAAATCAAATCAATTACTGCTACAATAATATTTAAGTGGTTATAAAACGTGATACATCAATCATATTTTTTTTTTTTTTTATTACAGGCGGTAATTTTTTTTTGTGGATAAATTTGAATGTTTTGTCACAAAAATTGTTTTAGAACATTTTGGGCCTCAATGTTCCATATTTCTCCGATTCGACCTGAACCAGATACCAATCCTTCCATGATAAATTTCCTGACCACTCAGACCCACCCACTGATTTCTAACCTGGAGAACCTCACTACTTCACTACCTGATAATCCTCCTAGGTATCTGAAAATAAAATGGGCTCCAGATGTTCTCCTCTAGAGATGTTATTGGAGTTCTATCAATGGGTTGAATCTCCACTTGTTTGTATCATGTGATTTTATCACTAACAGCAAATTTACTTTTATATATTTTTATACAGTTGTAAAAGCTATAAATAAATTTTAAAAGAAAAATTTACGAATTAAATTAAATAAAGTTTCGTATAATTTTTCATTAGTTCGTGGTTAAAAAAAAAAAAAGAAAATGATCGAGTAAATTTTAAAAGTTTTGGTTATGTGTCAGGATTTGTGGGTATTTTAATACAGTTAATGAGACATAGATTGAGCACGTACGTAATACGGACACAATAACTGTTTTGTTTTTTTTCAGTTTAATGTAAAAATTTTAATTATTTAACAACAATAATGTTGATTTTTTCAATTTAGGGTCAAATATAATAACCATAAAATCAATAATTCATTCATTTTTAAAAAAATTTCCAAAAGTTTTAGGAAAATACCGCATCCGCGCTTTAATTTTATCAATATGAAAACAAATTATAATAAATTAGCGCATAAATCATTATTATCAAAATGTATAAATATATTGTAGGAAGATAGTTCGGGTGGCAGTCAATGAAGGTATCAAAATTGTAAAAGAAAACTATTTATTGTTAATCAACGTTTCGCCCCACATTGCAGGGCTTCGTCAGGGCTGGCAGACTGTTGTTAAACTTTGATGACTTTAATTTACTTTAACTTTAAGACCTGATGGAGCTTAATTTATTTGTGATTTTTAGTGGAGTGAACTAGGCTAGGGTGACGGCAGGCACCACTGAGTCTAGACTCGGGAGTTAAGGTTTGTCCAAGCTTATAATTTTCCCTATTCCAGTCGACTCTCCTTGTCACTTTTTCGTTTTCTAATATGGCGAAAAATTTATATGAACTATTTATTTCTTATGTTATGCAGAATTATTTCTTATGTATTATTCTGATGATCGACGGTACGTGAATTAGGAAATGGTCGAGGGCTGCGTTCAAAAAGAACGAAAATAGTATTCAGCTATTTATTGATTGTCAACGTTTCGACCCATAATATAGGTCTTCGTCAGGGCTAATAGTAAAGTAGCAAAATAGTTATGATGTTTCAATGCAATTAAACTCTTTACATTAATACAAAAATAACTGCTCTGATTAATTACCTAAAATTTTGTCCATAATTGAAGAGCTATGAGCAAGATAATTTTATTAAATGTTTTTGTATTCCTATTATTATATAATTCATTTTTCAACTTATTTAAACTATTTCAATATTACGTTTTAGTAAAAATATGCATGGCACTATGTAGGAAGGAGTATTTCAAAATATTCTTCCAAGCAAAATTTTTTCTTTTTATTATTTTTTTTTTTAGTTTCCCCTAATATTTCACGGAGCATGTTTTTCCACTCAGCATTTTAATTGTATATTTACATACCAATATATCGTTAACCCAAAAACTAATAGTAATTAGACAATATGTCAATGTAGAAAAAAGTTTGCTAAAAAACCGAATGGATATTGTATTGATATACATACGCCTATGCATATATAATATGAGAAATGTAGTTTAAGCATTAAATTTTATGCAGAAAAAACCAAAATTAAGTCCAAAAAGAATAAAATGTGCAATTGTGTCCATTAAAACCGCAAAAATTGGAAAATTGTGGAAAAAATCGGAACTTGGTATTTAAAATTAGTGATATTTTCATGTTTTTCCATGATTCGAATTGCTAGGGAACCTAGGATACAAAAAATACAATTGCACTGTTTTGATTTATGTTAGTTTTTTTATGTGTTTTTTATCTTCATCTTTATTTCTGTTTTTATTTACATATAATTTTTATATCATTACACTAGCTTTTCCTACTTTGTATCTTTTCATGTCCTGCATTGTGGTTTCAAACATTGGTAATCAATAAATAATTGAAAACTATTTTAGTTTACCTGAACCGCACCCCTGACCATTTTCTTTTTTTTTTTTTCATTTCGTTAAATGTTTGAGTAAAATATTTACATTAAAAAAAATTCTATTCTTCTTTTAAAAATGTTCTGTTAAAGGACCATTAGATGGATGCTAAAAGGTCTGTTGGTTACCCATAAATAACTTATCCATCCATTTCTGTATGTACATTTGATGCCCCGAGTAACATATGTCAGTTTATATGACATAATATTTATATTTATTCATTAGTTATTTTCATTTTAATATTGTATTTCAATATCGAACCTTATTTAAGGATTTTTTCAGTGTTCAATACTGTATTGGCACTATTGTTTTTACTAGAACGTCTCGAGAATTTAGAAATAAAACTAGGTAAAGGCGAATGAAGTTTCTTTTGCTTTTTAAGTCGACTGTTTATCCATTTCTGGTTCTCCTATGGCGTGCTTAACTCTGGAATTTTCTCTAGAAAGTAATGTTTTAATAAATATTCTCGTCGAATATCTTAATTTTCGATTCGATGGGTTGTGAAGGCGTAATTGGTCAAAAACTGCAATTTTTTAAAAATGTTTGTTTACGATTTGTGTACTATCGGTGCGAAAATAGAAAAATGTAAGGAGTAATGTCGTAGGAGAATTCAATTTATCATTAGAATGACAGCCATTTGAGTCTCCTTGAATTCGTTCCGATATTACAACACATATTTCTCTTGTGGTGTCTATAGTGGTATTTGAAATGAATTTTTAAAAATGCAGTCATTACCATTCGTTAAAAAACTTCGTTCTCAAATATGTCTTCCTATTTTTTTCGCTGGTAGAATAGCTCAGCGTACCTGGGTTCGAAACCGGCTCTGACAGATAATTATTAATTATTTATTCGGTTACTGTAGCCGTGAGTCAACTATGTGGGTTCGGAAGCCCTCCTGAGACATTCCCAGCCTCTATAAAGTGGCTTTTCATAATTAGGGAAAAATCTGGTGGTTGAGAGTGATAATGAAAAAATCAGCATGTTCAAAAAACTGTTTTCTCACAAATTACTGTATCCCCTGCTCCTTAATTGTTTTTTGTAGTGGTTAACGTATTATTTTGTTTCGCCGCCCGAATTCTCCCTCACCTATAAAGTTGCTGCTCCAGGGAGATGCCTAGTTTTCCAGTAAAAATAGCTTAAATTTGGCTGTGCCTAGAAGTAGTTGTAAATTAATTTACAGCCATGTCAGTGGTGGACTCATATGTAAAAATGTTTGTAAAACATGATGATGAAAGTTCACCACTCATTATACATTACTGAAGAGTGCATTTAAACAATGTTCAGTTTAAGACGTAATAGGGTTAGTTATGTTCAATACCCGAGGTAGTTTTTCCGAAGAATATTTTTTTCTCATAAAACGAGAAAAATCATTTTGTGAATTTATTTTGGCTAATAAGGAAACTATTAACCTAATTATTATTATAAACTACTGTAAGGTGGATTTAATAAGTTTAAAAAAAAATTAAATCTATTCGTTGTGCATTAGTTTCTATATAAAATCTTGAATTTCGATTTATTTGGTTTAAATTATATCTAAGATGATATATACCTCCCTCACATAATTATTATTTACTAACATTCAATCCTTTATAAATTTTACTTAGTTACCAGTAGTATTTAATGAGTTCTTGGCTAAAGACCTTAACATTTATGACGCCGTTTTGAAAAAAATTGCCATATTATAGCCCCACGTGCCCCAAGGGAGTCGTAAACCTTTTACCATCATCGTTTTACATTATAATACATTGGAAAAAAAAAGTTTACAATTAATTCTACTTCACATAGCAGCAATTTATTTAATTTGCAATTTTAGTTGGATTACAGTTGGCGAGTATGTTAATTAAGTCCTTGTTAGGGTAAATAACTTGATTGGTTTAACTATCTTGAAATAATCAAGCAAATAACAACGGTAGACTTTGTAGAAGTGATTAACCATTGGATTGAACCTCCGATCAACCCAGGCAATTAAAGACTAATTTACTAACTGCAATTAGCGAGGGATGACAAATGAAACACTAGGACCCCTATAAAGGAATTATGTTTATTCTGACACCCCATTGATATGTTTATGGTTATGTTTTGGGCACACCCTTGTTATCGGAGGGGGCGTTGACCCTCCACCAGCCCTAACTTCATTTGCCCGACTTTATTGCTGGCACGTCTCACTCGCTCCCCTCCTCTCTTCTCTTCTCTATGTACAGCGAAAACAAACTAAATTCTGCTCGCCTTTTTTGTTGAAAAGGAGTTCTTTTTAAGCAATTCACTTAGTTCTTTAATGTCTCTGGGTGCTTGAATTATGTCTCGCATGTATTATTTATTATTTCACTGGGTAATAATAATAGAACATATACGGTAGATAAAATATACAAGGCAAATATAGGTATAAAATAGAAAAAAATACAGCCAAGATATTTGGCTTGAAATGTATTCGAAGGAACATTATATTGAAAGGTATATTTGACCTCTCTCAGCCATTACACTCATATCATTGTATTTCCTCTGTTACGTTCGCCCAATTATTTCGCATATTATGTTAGAAATGCAATCACCTTAGCTCTTCATGCGTGAAATCAAGTATTAACATACGAATGGAATTACTCATCTAACATAATGAGAATTCGCGTGGATGCCTGTGGCCATCATCTGCGTGATTGCACTAACTGAAAGTTTGAATTCTTTTTGTCTTTTTCGAGCAAAGCATATTTTAATTTTGATGTATTTTGCCTTATGTTTTATATTATAGTCTAGGCTTTGTAAGTTTTACTTAAAACGTTTAGAAATAGTTTTAATATTTTGAACTTCTATGATTTGGTGGTGATGAAGGCGAATTCGAAGTTTCTTGAGATAAAAAAATAAAAATAAAAATCTCAGAAAATTAATCCTGTTTCATTCATATCATAAAAAACACGATTAGTTTTTAAAATATCATTCTATAATTGATTGTTAAATTTCTTCTCTTAATCCAATTGGATCCATTCAAATAGTGACCAGAAATGGAAGGGGAATTGCTGAATAATTTGGCGTGCTATAAAAATGTGTTTATTTATATTTTCGAGTTTAATTCCTTCTTATAATTTCGATTCTCATCCCCTTAAAACGGATCTTCCGAACAAAAAAAAAACATGTAATTTAAAATTGTAGGTAATTTACCCTTGTTTAATTTGATATAATAGAACCTATCCCCCATTTTTTTAGCTT
>NW_027106871.1:137453-161547 GCF_000696795.3 Halyomorpha halys | reverse complement strand
TACTCATAATAAGTTTACAATGTAATCATAAGTTCACAGTAATTATATAAAAAAATGTAAAACGTTGGATATCATGTCACTAATTGCAATGGATTATAACATGAACGATTTCTACTTCGTGAACGGAGATGAACCATACCCAACTTAAAAAAGGAATGGTTTAAGTTAGATAATAATTGTTTATAAACATATTATTTGTTATTAATATTAATAATAATAATAATTTAATAGTTCCCTATCATTCAAGACAAAGTACCTTGTCGATTAGAGTATAGTATGACCTGTTTGTGGTCATTGCATTTGCAAATCGTATCATTATGATCACTATAAGTGTTATTGTCTCTGGAGCTTTGAAGAATTTGACTTTACATAAAATAATAATAGTTTTACTAATTACTACATATTAAAACAAATCAATATAATACTCTTACTAGGTAATATTGCATACTCTCAGTCCATTCTGCTTTCCTTCATCATAAATATTTTCTTCTAATTTTACTTACTGTGCAATACTCATAATAAGTTTACAATGTAATCATAAGTTCACAGTAATTATATAAAAAAATGTAAAACGTTGGATATCATGTCACTAATTGCAATGGATTGTAACATGAACATTTCTACTTCGTAAACGGAGATAAAACATACCCAACGTTAAAAGGAATGGTTTAAGTTAGATAATAATTGTTTATAAACATATTATTTGTTATTAAAATGTAATAAACTTGTCATCTTCTTGCTTTTGTAAAATAAAGCGGAGAAACTAATTATTACTATAGCAAATGGGCTAACCAGAGTGTTAAGTGCGAAGTCTTGCCCTTTAACATTTAAGCATGCCCTAACATTTAGTTTATTTGTATAGATATATATTTATGAATGCCCATATTGATAGTGATATGTATTCCTAAATTACTACAGTATTTTATGGAATAATTTGTAATCTTTATCAGATACTTGAAATACAATATAATTTTTGTTTTGTTGTATGCTTTATAATAAAACATTTTTTCACTTCTAATATTTTCTTTTCTATCTTGACGAACGGGTACATATCAAACGCTAGGTGGTGAAGCTCACAATTGGAATCAGCATCATGGTTTTGTATTGGTCTTAAACCATATCTGATTTTTTAGTAATGTTTTGGGTTTTCTATGTATTTTCACAAATAAATAGCTATAGATAGATGCAAAGAAACTATTTAAATAATTTATGTAGTGGTTTAATTTTTAAAAGCAAATATGTAATTTCCTGTTGTTTTTCTTTTCTATTTCGGGAAATAGCGTTCTTACTTTAAATTTTAAAGATCTCTTTATTTAACATTAATAAACTAACCCTGCCGACGTTTCCAACTGTCACTCCATCTTCAGGAACATATTCTAAAAAAGATTACGTTTTTACGGTACATTTAAAGTTTTATAATATTGCCAAATTGTCTTTTATTTATTTTTATAATAAAGTAAAATTAATAAAATAAAGAACTTAAAGGAAGAAGGCTAATTAATTTCCGAAATAAAAAAAACGACACAATATTTAGATAATGGTTTTATAGGTAATATTGTGTTACACAGATAATAACTGGTCATATGTATAAACTAGTTATTTTACTTAATGTAACGATTCCGTTAATTTTCATAGTTCCTAAGTAGTCTGAGTTGCAGACGATGTTTTTTACCCGAACGTTGGATAAATACATAATTAGGTTTTAGAAGGAATTCATATCATGCATTCTTTGATTCGACCGATTCCTGAATTTCGAAAACGGGTAATCGAAGACGGTGCTGGGTAATTCAGTAACAATACTCTCAGTAACAAGGCCAAATAAAGGTGTTATGTTAGAGTGAAAATCAAATCAAAATTGCAGTGGTTAGGATTAGTGAATATGTATTAGTGATACAACCTGTATCGGCATATAGAGCATGTTAGATGTTATTGTAATGAGTGAATTTTAAAAGTTGTTTGTGTCCTGCGGGACTGTGTCATGTAGCCCCGTCTACCGTTTTCAGATAGAAAACAAAAACAGACTTGTTTAATCTGTTGTCAGATCTCATATGCAGATTTTCTTCTGATGTTGGATTGTACCTTTGTAAACACAGTTTCAAAAATTTGAAATATAGATACAAGATTATAAATTAGTGATAAAACTAAAAAAGAAATTATTGAAAGACAATGCCTAAGTCTCTTAAAGCGTTGGATATAACTGACCAATTCAGGTATTGTTAGGAATTAAAAATATTATGATATATTTGCGCAGGTCAAAGATAGCACATCATACACCATTAGCTACAGTCGCTCTAAAACGTATTCAAAGTTATCTTACGACCTATATCAAGTGTCCTTTTGAGAATATTGAAATAGGACACTAGATGCTGCTAACGTCTGCTATATAGAATAGAATTACATTTTTTTTAGCATGTTCCAAAATAGTAAGGGTATATGTTTTTTTGTTTTTTTTAAATATCTTTCTCATGCTTTGAGTATTTTTCTTCCTTATCATACAGACAATGCTGATTCCCTGACACTGTGTCATGCCTTAAACAATATATTGGGACACGGAATGTCATAAAGTGCATTTTTGCACTTCCTAAACCTGGGGTGTGCTTAGCCTCAGACCCCGTTGATGAGTGCACCTGAAGGCGGAGGGACATAACCTTAGTGCTATTGATTGCTTGGCCAGACGGTAATTGATTCTGTTGCCATGACACCGACCTTCTCTTATAATATATTATTTACAGGAGGTGTTGGGGGCCACGCAACAGTTCCTTTCGATGTCCCAATGCTCTGGAGCGTCTTCTTAGGCGCTATATTATACGGAGTTTGGTTCAACTGTATGTAATTATATGACGAATTAACAAATTAATAATTGAAAAGTGAAAACAGTTTCATCCTTCAATTGGGAATGTATAAAGTCTTCTGTTAATTAAAGTTAATATAATATAAACAAATTATTGTTTCAACAAACGAAATTCAAAATGATAACAATAGGGCAAAAACTGTAGTTACTTAATGCTATTTTTAGTTTATTGGAAGATCGTAGATTGACCGTGTGTAAATTATAAAAAAAAAAATAATTCAAATATTTATTCAACTATTTAATGTGATTCAACGTTTCGTTTCGTCTTACTTTTCAGGACAAAAAAAGATACAAACAGAAAAACATTGTTGCATTATTTTAGTTATTAATATCTTGTTTAGCCCTGGTGAAGCAAAGTGGGGCGAAACGTTTATTCACATTAAATTTTTTAATTACTATTTGAGTTTTATTTTACTACTTCTAGGTCCGTCTTCCCGAAATTTATGTTTTAGTTTTTTTAAACTTATCTTTATTTCCAGTTTTTCTTCGTTAATACTCTGTTTCATTCCAACGTGTGTTTATTTTATGTCATATTTTTAAATATTAGAAAAAACGTCCACTTTAACATCAATCTTGAATTTCCCTTGTCCATCTAGATCCGTCTGGTACAGATAGCCAACCATGTTCTTTGCTAGAACCACGACATCTTTTCATTACTTGATGGACTTATGTTTCATTACTTGAATTATGGAATATTAATTTTTGAATAATATATTTTGATAGATTTTGATTACGATTTTATTCAAGGAATAATTTTATTTTCCCTTTTTAATTGATCAGTGTTCATGAATATTCGACCTATTTATTGATTTAAACCAGATATTTTGAGTTACGTTATTTTTTGAGAATAATTTCAATGGTTGTCTATAGTTCTTTAAATAATCAATGGCTTTATATATTTCTTATTATTGTTTTTATAAACTACCTCTATAGATGGGTTGTAAAAAAAAACTGCGAAACAATACTCCATGTGACTTGGAGAATTAAAATTGCTGGAACGAGCTCTAGGGTGTGGAGTGTAATCAAATTCTCGCGCTAAGTAGTCGCCATCATGGTGGCCGTGGTCTGGAAAGTCATATTATTTAATGATCATCACAGAAAGAGAAAACTGGACTGGCTTCTAATATGGAACTTCGGTCATTATTGTATCATTTTATCGCTTTTGAAAGCGGCTTTTAAAAGAGACGCTTAATCATGGCAATTATTGACGTGATTAAAGGAAAAGTTAAACTGTTTATCATGAATATCATAAGTCCTTATTCGGTCGTAATCGCGAATGAGGCGTGGATCAGACTCAACTCCTTTGAGGTTGATGTTTGTAAGCCTGTCGTATTTTTATTTATAATGTGTCATTAATTGCTCCGATTGGCAAGAGTTCAACTCTGTTATTAGGGTTAATTATTTTATTTTTCTAGCTACACATTTGTCGAGATTTGGCTATAAAGGCTTACACCGCAGTATTATTAAATCGATACTGAATAACCTCTGTAAATTGATTCTCTGAAGGATTGGGGTTTAATTTAACTATGATATTGACATATGTAATAAATATACCACGTCTAGTAAGATCTCTGTGATCCCTCCTCTTCTCTCTCAGCCGTATCATTGATATTGAAACCCAATGGAGACTGGGAGAGAGCAATAGGACTTGGAGGAGCTGGTTGGTCATTGCCAGAACTCCAGTTTAGAAGATATTAAATATTTTAGAGAAACATTTTCTAATTCTTAATCATCCACTTCAAACATAAAACAAACTTTATCTCATGTTTTTTTGCTAAATCAAAGCTTGAGAAACGATTTCAGTTTTTTGTTCATTGAATGAGGAATGGGACTCAAGCAAAATCTGTTTTGGACAAACAAAAACTGAATTATTATTTTTTTTATCAAAATGAAAACGTTATTGATATGTAAGGGCGTATCCCGAATTAATACAGTATTTATTATACAATAATAGAGGTGATACCGTAACATACATAATATATAGAAGTTAATGACAATAACAGATCGCATTTAATAAAAAAATAACGTATAGGTCCCTGTAAAAAGTGTAAATTGAGTAGTTCTCGAAAAAAATTTAACCTCATACTCCTTATCGAAGTTTCAGTAGAATTAGAAGTGAAATATTTATATTGTAGAGAGCTTTACAATTATTATAACTAATGTAAACAATGTAATATTACAGTTCAGGAAAAGGAAGTATTCCCCAAGGTTAGCAATAGACATTTTTTTTTTCCATAACTATCTATCCAAGGAAAACCCACTTTTTTTTTAATCTTGGCCTTAAAATATGTAAATGTAAAATATGTAGAACGAAGAATAATGTAGTTATCTGTGTTTCAATACTTCCTTAACCTCATTTAAGAAACCATTACGTATTAATTTATTTATTTTCTTCTGAAGCTAAGCGAATGATTTGGAACAAGAAATTTGAAGAGGATTTTTTGGTTTTTGATTTTATATTAAAATCTGTACCACTACAATCCATGAAGGGTCAGGGGTTCAGTACGTTTTTAGGAAATACCGTTACTGGACCAGCGGTTGTGCAAGGAATTATTGATTTAGTCATCAATATTCTTAACTTAAATAATTGGTTTTAGTAATAATTACAGAGTTAATTAATTAAGCAAGGCTATATTCTTCGTTATTAGAAATAATCTATTTTCTACCGGGAAATGCGGGTAAAGTAGGTTTCCCTGATGACGAAGGTCAGAGAGAGGGTGTATTGGTCGGGACAGGCTGGCGTCTGGGCTGAGTCACCCCGGCACATCGACCTATCCGTTCGGGGTCTCCCGTCTGCCTCTTCTCTAGGACAGCCGCTTGTTCACGGAGTACTCAAAGTCAGCGTGTAAACTGGAAATGAGAGCTAATAGTAAAAGAAAAAATATAACGAGTTTTGATTGGATTATTTCAAATAAATCCTCAATTCCAAAAAAAATTGTATATGACAAATCTTCGCTTAAGTCCGAAACAACCTTATATAATTTTAAAATGTGCGTTGCGCTCATCAAGCAACTATCACTTAGTATTCATATTTTATGCTTTTTCGGTGTGAAAATAAGGAATATTAACTTTTTTCCTGCCAAGAATATAATTTTTAAACAAAAGATAACTAAGCCGTGTACTTAAAAATGCGATCGGACGAGATCGGGTTTATTTTATTTTTCCTTTTTACTCCTTTAGTAAAATTATCTAATTATTTAATATTTTGTATTTATCCGTTGTTTATTATTGCTAATAATGAGAAGTGGTTATTTATTTCAAATGAACAAAATCAAATTACTTATCTACCTTAATGTGGAATGTTATATTATCTTAATTTGGACTATAAAGATTATCCCTTATTTATTGTATTATTCTATTTTATTCTGTTTATAAATTCGATGAAAAATCAATACATCTATATTTATTTATTTATTATTTTTTCATTTTCAGTATATTTTAAAACAACGGTGGAACTGTTAAAAAGTTCTAGATAGAACTAAACTTCTTAAATTATTATTGCGAAATTTTGTAATTTTATTTCTTTAAATATATTCGTAAAAAAAAATATTAAATTCTAATAGCTAATGATTAAATTTCTAACACTTGAAAATTATTATGGAATTAAGTTTATATTGCAGAAGGAATGGTGCATACAATGAATGGTCCGTGTAACATTTTGGATCAATATCAAGAGACGAGGCTCCTCTGGTCTTGTATACATATACACTTTCCCGAACTGTATTGTAATACCTTTGTTTAAAATTTTTTAAACAATATTTTTGTATTGCCAATATCTAATTGATTTTAATTTAAGTATGGAACAAATTTTACTAGACTAACATTTTATTACATATGTCTTCCAAAAATAAATACAATTATTACCAGATTTTCATGAATTATGCTATTGTACTAATAGTTATAGTTGATTTTTTAAAATTATAATTTGTTATATTTAGTGTATTTATACTGTTCCCCGACCCTGACCCCCTCCCCTCTCTGTCGCCAACGCAATATGAACCTCCTCGACCCTTGTAGCTAAGCTGCCGGAACCGAGAGGAATTAACTCAGGCAAAACATTTTTGCTATCCTTGTAAACTTGATTATATCTCATTGCTATCTATAAATTATTAAATGATTTAATTTTCTTGAAAATATAATTATTAGCCGATTTCAACTATTTTTTCCTTTTAATGACTCTGTTACCTCATGATATTTAATTGGAACACTCAAAACAATTTAGCAAATGAAGTGTTCAACCGAGGCGTAACATTATGCTTAACTGTGAATTGTCTGTATACTCCAGTTCAGTATCGTTGTTTTGTTTGTATAAGATTTATCAAATTTAGAACCATTTATTGTGTACGCGTAAGAAATTTAAATTCTTAAGAATACTGGTGAATTGGCCTATACGGTTATTTCATTTGATGAATATAGAATCCTGATGAACCTTTGAAAAAAAGTTTTAAATAATATAAAAATATATAATAAATAACGCCTGTTGAACAGATTTGTTCAACTTACATGGAATCCACATACAAGACTGAATCGACCAGAAACTGCTCGTAGATTTCGATTGCTACAACACCTTCTTGACAAACGCTCTAAACTTCCCATTCACTTCAAAAATTATTATACACTATGATAATCAGACCAATTTGAATATATGGAATTAAGCTCTGCTAAACCATCAAATTCCTCCCGCATGCAATCCTTACAATCCAAAACCCTACGTAAAATCCTTGATGCTCCTTATTACGTTGCAAATAAACTCATTCACATAGACCTTAACATCCCATTCGTTGCAGATTTGGCCCAAAACAGATATGCATCTTTTCATTCCAAACTCCTTACTCATCCTAACCCATTGGTTCTTAATCTCTCATCCTTAACAATCCCTGATAATCCTCCGAGGCGTCTGAAAAGAAGATGGCCTAGGGACCTTCTAATTTAAATTAATGCTTGAAGTTCCTTCTCAAGATTTTCAAATGTAAATGAAACATTCCATAGATTTACTTATTGTATTTATTATTTGTACAGTTATAAAATTACATTAAATAAATAAATAAAACAAAAGAACCTACAATTCTGCGATTGCTAAACATTCTTCCTTATCAGCTATCTCTTAAAATAATTTGAACGGGAAGAGAAATGGCATCTAACCAAAACCCATATCTATACATGAAAATAAATATGGCAGAAAAAAAAAATAAAAACAATCTTTTTTACTGTTTGTTTTCTTTTAAAGGAATTTTATTATTTATCATAACATTGTATATTTATAACAATCATTATATGAATTGAGAAAAGTCAATTACTTTAAAATTTTTTTAATTATTTATTCTTTGTTTCACATCTTCTCTTGTAGTGGTTTGTCCTGTCATATTTTTAATCCTACTGTTTTACCATAATGTCTCATTTATATATATATAGTTTCATTTTTTTAATTAAACCTATTTGGAAACTTCTATCTATCTGAATTAAAAAAACAAAATATTGTTATCCTGGAAAAAATTAAAACGCTTATCTAACATCTTAATTTCGTTGAATTTTTTTCTCCATAGTTTTATAAACTTTCCAAAGGCAACAATTTTTCTAGACTTTTGTTATTTTTTACAGCAATATTAGGAATTCTTTCACTTAAAACTAACTTATCTCTTGGATTTATTTTTTCTTGATGCGGAAATAACGTCGGATTTTCATTCATGTGTTCTATAGTTTTATTTATATTTTTATTATTATTATTACTTATTTTTCAATTTCATTAGTTTTTTTAACAAACATTAACAAGTTTTCTACGTATGTATTGTAACTAGTATGTTGTTAAAACATTATTTAATGTAAGTTAAAAAAAAAAATTAATCTTCTAATAAAAAGGAAAATAAGCAGTTACTGGTATAGTTTTAATGAAAATATTTCTTTATCACTAATTTTGTAAATTTTTTCCCCTTTGTTTTATAACATTTTTACTTACTTCCAATGGCCACTGGCGTTTATTCAATTTTTCTAGACATTTGCTATTTTTTACGACAGTATTATGCATTCTCTTAAAGCTAAATTTTTTCTTAATTTTTTTTGTTAACATTGAAAAACGTTTTTCAAAAACGGTTGTAACTTTTTTTTTTTTTTATTAAACTCGGTATATCAATGTGATATAAGGTGTTCTTTTATAACAGAATTGTTAGAAACAACAGCTGTGCCTGTGCCAAAGATTTTAGAGAAAATTATTACAACAAAGAAAGAGAAGGGCATAAATCAAAGGTTTGTTCTAGAGTTTTAACTGGTGGGCGAGTACATGCGTAATGGGTACAGTCTGATAAATGATTTCATCACCGTAGTTATGTGATTGTTAGTTTTCTAATTTCACATAAACTAAATATAATCTTTTCAGTTGACAGAATAACTACATAAAATCATTTCTAGTATTTTCAATATTGATTCTTTAACAATTTACCATTTAATAATAATATATAATGTAAATATTATTAATCTGGTATATTTTTATATTTCTGGCATACTTTGACGGAAACAAATGTTAAAATGTTTCTACGAGAAATAATAAAAATATATATATTTATTATTACACTTTTCTGAAAGCTCTTGAAATTATAGTTAGTAGAAATTTGATGGAAAATTAATACCGGAAATTATTGCCTCAATGATTAATATAGAAATATCTGTTCTGAAACCAGCGAAGAATAATTTCGACTCAGGTTGTGTTGCGCGCACCAACCTTATTTTTTTTTATTACTCAATTTCATAAATTATCAAGATCATTACTTTTTATGACCAACATTTAATTATTAGTGCACATTTGCCAAAATACATTAATTAATTCAATTTTTATTACAAAAATTAAAAAAAAAACAACAGTAAAATTAATCACTAGATAAAAAGAAAATAAGCGGTTACTACTATCGTTTTGATGAAAGTGGTAGTTTATCCTATTTTCTAGCTCTTAAATGAATTTCCTCAAAGTTGAAATCTTGCCAAATGGCTTTTTAACTGCTGTGAACTGCTTTCAGAGCATCAAATCCTTTGAGATGCTAGTTAAAACAAACGACTTTAATCAAGTTTTCAATCCTCTGCCTCGTTTTTAGTGTTGTTTTAAAGCCCCTTTCTGTATTTACCTGGGAAGTGTTAAGTTGGAGACTGGCCGGTGTTGCTAAGCCAGCTGGAGCCTGCCAGATGTCCCCTGTTGCCCTGGATTTCTATAACAGGCCCCTATCCTTATATGTGAACTTGCAGGCTGTTCACGATCTCTCGTTCCATTTCACGTTTTACTTCTTATAATATTTTTATACTTCTTTTCAAGTGATTATTATGGAGAAAAGTTACTTGAATTGTGATATTGTTGACCTGGATTACATTTTACGCATCACATTTTTATAGGATGAATTATATTATTTTCTCACTTTCAAGGGCGTACCGGGAATCAAAACGAGGGAGGCAAGGTTGTGACAATTCTGTACGAACAAGGCAAATAAAATTTTTAAAAAAAATTAGCAGTCACCTCCTCCCCCTCCCTCCCTGCTCCTCACTTGTTACGTCCATGCTCACTTATGTTTGATCTAATTTAAATACTGTTTACAACTATGAAAAATAGTTGATTTATTTTTAATTATCAAATAGTTGAATGATGTAGCTGAAAAACAAAGGTAATTAAACATAAAATGGTGTAAGTTAATTAAATAAATATGATATCTCTTATTTATTTTTGTTTTAATGACTATATTAGGTATAGACAGAACTTGTATAGTGATTAATGTAAGGCTTAGAAATTAAAATTAAAATTTCCTAATTTAGATTTAATGTATTTTAATTGTTTTTAATTATTGCATTGTAATTAAAGTTGTTAATTAATAGATTGTCCAATATAATGTCTAGATTAGCGATAAAAAAAAAATGGATGTTTATAATAATTTAGTGAAGAACATTGAGGCTAAATTGATTTTTTTATTACAATTGATATTTAACAAATATGTTTTTAATTGTAAAAATGTGTTTTACAATTAAAAAAAACATATATATATTTTTTTTTTAGTTTTAATCTTGATAGGTAGTCATTTATATTATTAACACAGAAATATCAAAATAATGAAAATATTATAAAACGATTGTTATAGGAAGGCGTGTAGCGAGGAATGGAGTTTGAAATTTAGGGATTTTAGCCTAAATGAATTTGTTTAAAAATTCTACTTCAGAAAAATATATCCTCATACTTTCAGATATATCTCAGAGTTCACTCAATTTAGTTTTATAATATATAATTAATCTATGACACCAAAGGATATCTAAACCACACATAAAAAATATACCTAAATTTCGCTACCTTAATTTCATGACCTTATAGTTCAAAACATATATTTAGGAGATTTTGGAATTTTATTAATAATAATAATTTGACTAATAAGAAAATTACTGGCGTAGCGAAATGTCGATGTATACTTAGCTATGAAATTAGTATTCCATTTCGGTGAAAAATTCTGGCTATATACCTGAATCATTATATGATAAAAACTTGAAATGAAGAATGTTCATTTCAATATTTTAAATGATATTTTCATACTTTATCAGTGTTTGTTTAAAGTTAAATTAAATAAACAGTCATGTTAATAATGTTTTATGTACTAATTATTCCTTTTTTTATTTTGAACAATGATTTTTATTAATTGGAAATTGCTTTCATTGTATAAGGGAACATGATTCATCCAGTTAAAATCTAATTCTGCAGAAAATTATAGGAAATGGTTTTTTATGCCAGTGTCGGCTCCCGACCCCACGGGCTCCACTTTAGCTTCCATTTCGATGCAAATAAATCAACCCCATCTGCATAACGAGTGCGCCCATTTCATTTTCTAGACTTCGAGGGATTAAATAATATTCAATTTACTATATATTAAATAGGTATTAATTAACTGAACAAAGAAAAAAAAATGTCTATTTTCAGATTTTAAACCATCAGGTAGATAGGTCAAATGTATAAAAAAAATTTTTTTTTCGTGGGATGTTTCCCAGAACGATTAATGGATTTAAAAAAAATATTACAGCCAAAAAATTGTAAGTAATGACGCTTCATTTTTATTTTCTACGTCAACGTAGTTTTTTAAAATAACGTGTTATATATTCTTCAGAAAATACTTAGTGACCTTTCATTACCTTGTGTAATTCAAGTAATATTTTTTTTTTTCTAATTTTGTTAAACATTCTAAGAAAAAATTTTGTCTTCTAGCATTTTGGGCATGAGGAATTTAAAGTTTTATGTTTATATTTATATCGGAGAACTCGAAATTCTAAGGCGAATGCAATATATGGTTAGGAAATTCTTCCGTTTCATCAACTTTAAAATTTCATACTGAATTTACTGATATATTTTAATGTTTTTAACAGTTAATTACTAAGAAATTATTATGCTGATTTACTCTAAAATGTAAAATTATATCGTTTATGGTTTTATTTTCATCTATTCTTGAGGAAGATCTAAAAAAATATTAATCAAATATTGAAAAAAGTAATTTATAATTCTTAATTTTAATTTTTGCTATTATTATAGTCATACTAACACTCATATTAACACAGTCAGATGGATTGCATTTTTTGCTGAAATCTTTCGTTAAAATTTTAACAAATCCTTTCAATTTAAAAAAAAAAGTTTATTGATGAAGCACTTTAGATTAGGTTCAGTTTAAGAATAAAACCTTGTTCGTATGCATGTATCAAAAAGATTCATTGTATGCCAGTGAAATTGGCTTATTGTGAATGCTGGAGGCGATGCTTGAAAGATATTAATGATGCTCTGTTGGGTTGGTTGCTTGGGAGTAAGTTTCCGTATTATATCCCATAGATAGATCTTCTCGTTAGATGAGATTGCTCTTTTCTTGTTAATATTTTATGTTAGGTCGAAACTTTTATGCTTTATTATTGGTTAAATATTGGAACCATCCTAAGATTTTTGTACTGGTCAAACTACCCAATATATTATTCTTTAATTCAGATTATGAATTAGATATTAGACTTCAATAACAAGCTAAGAACCAAGAAGCAAGTTAATTGTCATTACTCACAAACTGAAAAGCGGTTTGAACTAACCTTTACTTTAATTACTTAACTGGAGTTACTATTAATAATGATTCACCGTTTTCCCGGAGTCCAAATCATTTTTTTTTTCTTCTGCAAATCATGGCCCATTATTCTTACGCAATTGTTCAATCTTCAATTATTAATAAAATATCGTTGTACTCAATGAGTAAGTAACTGATTACCGGTTCAAATGTGATAAAAGAAATTTATTTAGGGCAATAGGAACTAGTTTTTAAACACACAATGAAAAAAAATAATCAATAATTGGCTACTGCACTATAATTGATACATACATGTTATAGTATCTTAGATGAAATAAGACGGGTGGGCATTTTTGCCACGTTGCCGCTCTTCGTCCCAACGCAGTGAAGTGAAGTGATGCTTGATATCTATTTGTACATATAGTAAAAAATATTAGTTATAATTTTCCAAGTACGCAAGAAGAGTTTCAAAGTGCAAATATAATTGAATGACAAATCTTATAGTCATCTAATTAAATGCTTCTTCAAGCGTTGTATATAACCGCTTTATTATTGCTGTCTGGTTTACGTTGGTGTCTCTGGGCATCTCTAAGCAAAATTATAACGGTTAAATAATTGCTTCGTACGATTCATCTTTGGGGCGTCCCCAGGGACGCCTCTATCTCCCGATTTTATGAAGAGATGAAGCGTAAGAAAATATTTACGACGAAAGGATTTACCCCTCCTTTCGTCGTAAATATTTTCTTGCTTCCTTCCTCTACCAAGTTATCCAATCCCGCCGTCCATAGTACATCTCTGATATCCTTCAATTTCAATCATCAGTGCATTCCCGCAATACCCTCTCATGGCCTTCAGACTTAAATGTAACTGCCCATCGAACCGCAGGCTTTGGTAGATTTTTCCTCGTCCATTCCTCTTCCCCATGGAATTCTATTCCCTTCGTTATTTGTCGTTCTAATACCCTTCCAATCTTCAAATTGGTTTCATCGACCACCTTCCTCCCAATTCCGGAAGAATAACAATTGAAAGTTTCAAATAAGGTTTATATATTTTCTGTACTTAATGTTTCAGATTTTCGTTTATACTTATAAATATGTATATTATCAGAAATTGTACCATTCCGTTTATAATTTTTAGTTTAATTGTATTTGATTTTTTTATCATTTTTCTTTTATTTTATTTATTATCAGAATATGACATATGGTTTTATTTTATTTGTTCTATTCTTATTTTATATATTCTGTTAATTATTGTTGTTTATTTTTATCTATTCAAATTCATTATTCTATTATATTTTATAACGTTTTATAATTTCATTTTTATTTTGTATTTTACTCTTAGGCTCTAAAGCCTAATTTTAACGCCTGTATATTATATTCTAAGGGATCAATCTCAGAATAAATAAAGAATATAATTATTATATATTTATCTTGGCTCTCTGAATATGAAATACTGTTGATACATTTTCACTTAAAGAGATTATACTCATCAATATGTTATTTTCTTAGATTGGTCCTGTCTAAAGATAGATTATTTGAACTGATTAACGTTCATCAGCGTGTGTTTGATCATATAAATTTTACAATGTGTCGCGATTAAATTTCTGCATGCTGTAAAAGCAACTTCCGTATGGATAACTCACAAAACATTATAGTTAGCGGAGTGGTCATGCACAAAACCCTTTGCGTGCTTATATGTTAACGGATATTGGCATTTCCGCAGGTTGTTTAGGTGCTCTATGTGGGTGTTGCTTGTATTACTCGTTTTTGGACCTGAGACGAACTTAGAAATGAGTTTGTTATCGCAATTTAGACATTGTATATTTTAATATTACCGAGTTGTAATATTATTGTATATTTTAGTATTACTGCTTGATACTTGAGATTGCTTGAATATATTTAGTCCATTAGCTTGAACATCAAGCTCCATTAGGCTTGGACCTCTCAGTTCAATAATTAATTACATTATGATGATATTCTCACTAAAAGGGACAGAAGTGATATCTAGACCGTTTGTTGACTCATTTATCATTTTAGAGCTGTAGAAATTTGTAAATTGTATTAAACTTTAAAGTACCAGTATCTTAATGAATTTTTTTCTTTTTGAGGTATAACTTTTATTTTGTATAGAAAATATGTCAAATCTTCTGTATGCCATGGTCCTATTCTATCCTGGCACAACCTTCCCTACTTTAAGGGCTCTCCTGTACAAAATATTTAAAAGAAAAAACTGTTCTGTGTTAAAACAGACTTCCTTGGTATACTAAAAAATTATGATCCTTTTTTGTTTCTCGAGTATATGTGTGTTTTACCTGTTCGCTTTGCCAAAATGTTGGCTACTTCTTCGCACACTTCTAAGCTGTCTAGAGCACCGACTAATCTTTTGATTCGGTCGACTCAGAGCGTAGGGTGAGTCGATTTGGGTATGAATAACCAAACAAACTGCATCAGAATCCTGGCCTTATTGCCGAAGGGAGCATTCAATCCAATTTCTTCGTAGTACCCAATACTCCTATAATTTGCATAACATTTCCTCTTCCATAATGGAATTTTTTTAGGAATGGGCTTGAACCAAAACAGGTTATTTTAGAAAACCATTATTTCATCACGGACCTATCCATCATATCCCTGATGAAGATCAGAAAATCAGGTTGAAACGTGGGCACAACTAATAATCTTTTGTTTATTAGTGTTTTTCTGTTGACCGCACCCCCGACCATCTCTTATATATATCTACGATCAACTATCTTCACCTCATTAATTGATTTAAAAAAAAATAAAGAGAGTTGAACGACCTTAGGAAAATTTTGCTTTTCTCAAAAAAAAAAAAATATATATATATAAGCTTTGTTTTCATTACATAGTAGCAGCTATTAAAATGTTAGCTCTTCACTTTTCTTTAATTATTCCGTTTTGGTAAAATTTCATTATTATTATATAGGTTCTAGGACAACAGAAAAAAAATAAGATAAATTTAAAATATTTTTATTAGTTATAGGTAATTATTTGAGTTTATGAAATAAGTTTTTTTTTTAAGTGTCAATTTAAAATGATGTGGATTATATAGGTATAAAATATGACATTAAATATCAAAGAGTAAACATGTTTATAAAATGGATAGATAATATGGTGGAGATGTGAAAGACGGTGTTATAGAGCCAACAGATGGGGTTCGGTTTTTATATATATCCACGGAGATCTGCTTATCTTCTGGGGATAGGGTCACCTTGGGTTTTTTATGGGGCGTATAAAGAAACCACCACCAGCAACCCTAGCGTGTCTGGATTATATTTAGTTCCAGATTATGGCTCTCTATTTTCTGCACTGTTTCAAGAGACTCTGCCGTTAATATGACAAACTCCATGTCGTATACATCTTATTTTCAGCAATGAACTGACGCAAAAACGATATGATATTAAATACATGTATGTTCAGTTGGGAAATAAATATATATATATTTTCAAGGACACAGGAAATTCCATAGCGACTAGATTCGATCTTCAACAATTTTATTTTTTGAAAAAATGAATAACCAAGCTTAAATGATTTCGATTGTGAAGTTGAAAATTAAAAAAAAAATTAGAAACGAGTAGAGAATATGTCTTGGATTCTGTGATTGAAATGGGCTTTGTTAACCTTCATGAAGACTGAATAACTATGACAACTGAACGAATCAATACTAAACTGAAGGATTTTAACAGTTCATTCGTTTAAGTTGACCAAGACGTAAGAGGGAGAAACGTGTGTTTGATATTAAGTATTCAAGGATATTGTTGGATTTAATGGTCGCCTAACCTTATTATCAATATTTTAAATTAAAAAATCTTCGTTTTCTTGTTATACTGGTAGTCTCTTTTAAGCGGTGTGTTATTCCACCAATGATGATGAATATCTATTTTGGTTTTTTGTGATGTATAGACATAATTCGAGAGCGGGAGTAGCTAAATGAGTAAGCTAAGATCTCCCCTCCCCCCTCTTAATGGGGGAAAAATTGTCAATCCAGTGTGATCATAAATGATCATACCCTTGCAACGCTGTGTTCAAGAATCAGTGACTCTTTAAAAAGTATTGAACCCGTGATTCATCATGAATTGAAGCGGTACAAATTATCATTTTCAAGACAATAGATCAGATTTTTGATAAAATTTATCTCTATTGCAGTAGTGCACGATTGAGTAAAAACGAATAAATTGAAATATACGTTTGCATCACAAAAATTATGAATAGTTATTTTTTTTTTTTAATTAGGTGAGCATTGCTAACATTATTATCAATTCTATTTATTGAAAAATCTCTCTTTACTTGTAATATTATTATTATTTTTTAATGTTGTTATTATTCTATCAACTGTGTTGAATAACTCTTAACTGGTTTTTATTAATTTATTTGTTTACTCTTTCATGAAGCGATGGAAAAGATGAGTTGAGTATTATCAAAAAGTATAATAGTGGTGATCCAACAATTGTTGGAACTACCGTATTATTCAATAAAATGACAACTATTGCCGCAAGTGGCATTGTTGAAACGATACTCGTCGAGTCGAGGGCCACTACGGTAATGGTATACCGTTGCACCGGACGAGGTATTGTATTTCGGTGAAGGTAGCTTTTGTTCTATCGTCTTCTCTCTCTTGAATATTTAGACTCTTTCGAAAAGTGTGTTAACTATGAGGCTTTCTCTGAAACAATACGATTTTTTTTATATTGATAAAAAGAAAGTTTTTTTTCTTTTTTTATTGTACATTATGCATCGTAGCAAAAATCAATGATATTAATCCCACAAATATAGTATTATTAGTTTCTTCCTTTCTTCACGAAGGTACTGTGGTAATATTGATGTGTAGTGCACATGTTGCGTGCAATTGTATCTAGTGAACATGTCGGAAAAAAAGAATGTAGTTGTTTCTTCAGAGCAAGTAGCTTTAGGTGTAGCTAGCAGGATAGCTCCTAAGGCCTTAATAGTAGGTCATTATTCTGTTTGCTAAGCGAGGATCAACAAACTGCTACCTCAGCAGAGCGGGGTAAATAAAGGAACCAGATAAGGAAGAACAGCACCCTGCCTTATTGAGTACTCTACTATAATAGTCCTCGTCTTATTTAGTATTGTTTTGTTAAGTGCTTATTGTTATCTATAATGCACTGCTAAAGGACTTGCAGTGTCGAATTAAGTTATCGAAGTATTAGATTATCCGTTTTATTCATAAATAGCTGTTTCCAGCGTTTTCACAAGTGTTCAGTTCAGATTCTACACGCTTGTTTCGTCTACATGATAAGTAGATGACCGAGTGCATATAATTAATAAAATAATATTCGAAATTTATGGAAGTATATGTAAGGAACAACAAAAGTCTTTATGACGTTTTAATCTTGACTGTTTTAATAATGATGATGAAAAAAAACATATTTATTTATTCCACTTCGTTATAGGAAAACAACCAATGGCTGCGCAATTGAATGCAATGACAATACAAAATACTGATAGACTGTTATTAAGCATAGTAACCCATAAAATATACTATACACTTTAATCTATAATAAAACTTTACATTTGACTTATTGATCACTATCTTACAAAAGAAAAGTTCTTTTTATTTTGAATTGGACGTATTCGAAAGATGGTACTACACATAGAGGTTACTTTCTTCACTGAAGTCATCCTACAGACTTTCCTTCAGGTACAATCTATAGAATACCTCAAACACGAAATAGAAAAAACAAATTTTTTGTCAGATGTGTTTTTTTTTGTGCCCCTATTCGAGAAAAGAAGTGATAACTGAAAAATGACTGCTTAAATTGTTAACGGTGGTTCTTCTTATGACATGTATGTTCCGAAAAATTTGGTGTTTAAGTTGTACATTAAAAAGTAGTAGTAATTTTTTTTTTTTTCGAGTGGCTCGAAAACTACGAATCTCCTGATATAGCTATATATAATTATCTACGAAACAAATTATCTTCTAAATCTGACCAGCATTAGCAAAGATTGAGACCCGTTTTGACAGTCAGTGATGTCAATGAAGACAATTTCAATGAACAGATTCAAAAGGAAATTCAAGATTCAAAGCCGAATTTAATCAAATTGTTGGTTTGTATAACGTGTGGTCACCATTCTTTGAAGATGTCGAATATTTTACCGACTTATTTCTTATTATCAATGTCTGACTAGTAACTGACCAACGAACCATCATTGAATTTAAGAGAATCGATCATGCAAGTCAATAGAGAGTAAAAGTTCTTCACAACAGAAGAGTACAATAATTTTAGTTCCTCTATGGGAATGAATATCATATACGTGGTTCCTATGTCAAAACCAATTGGTGCTAAGAATGATATAAAGTAGAACACATACTAAATGTAACGCTAAAGGTAGTCAATCGGTCGAAGATAAATTCGAAAATGTACAACCCTTATTCATTATTTTTTTTTATTCTAGATTTATTTTACCAAGTTGACTTCGAATTGATAATACCTAATTATGATCTTTATAATTCAGTATTTTCTTCAATATTTGTTCATGTTATTTTCAATTTAAAAAGCAATATTTGTAAAAGAGAATATTAATTTTTCGCATTGTGAAATTATGCTTCATTGTTTGTTGTGTTCTCTTTATAGATTTTTCAGTTATACTCCATCGGCGTTATTTGATAATTTATTCTTATATTTAAGTTTAAGAAAAAACTTAGATATTACTCTGGGACAGTTATTAATAAAATAATAAACGAAAGAATTTATTGAACTGATAGGTTGGTAAAGAAACTCAGCCTGTCTACGACAGCCCGTAGCCATAAATTTTCTTTCCGGAGCAAATGATCCGTATATTTACATGGCGCTGGTCAACCAGCATTGTGCCAATCGATGGTCATATTTCACCTCCAGGCAGGTTTGAAGGGAATGAGTTTCTTTTTTTTTCCTTTTTTTTTATACTAAGACCTACTTAAAATAAGAATTATTAAATCATATTTAAAACATATATAAGAAAACAATGAAGGAAGGTTACGGGTATACTAGTTAACTCTACATCACGCATGGTCGTATACTCGCTTATGGAGGAGCGTCATATTCTGATATTTTATGGAATGTGAAGCCGGAAAGAGAGGTATTGATCACGCCCTTGGAGCTAAGGTTGTAGAGAATATCCGCCATTGAAATCCAAAATGAAACAGAAACGAATGTTACTGAGCAAAATTAATGTATTAAAAACACAGATACTTCACTAGAATTTATGAGAGACAATGGCTAGAATTATGAAGTAGCTTTGACCTCTAATTCTGGCGTAGGGATAGTGAGAACAAGTTTATATGAAGAGCATCCTATCAAACCTCTGATGAATAGGTTTTTTTTTTTGAGATAATGAAATTTTAGATCTAAACATTAATCTTTTTTCGATAAAAAAGCTCTATAATGTTTTCTCCAATCGTATTGAATTTAGATTGAATGGTCTAAATAGTAATAATTGCGTTTTGTTTTAGATTTCATTATTTTTTTACTGTACTTTAATAAGCATGTTTGCATTACTTTCTTACATTCTTATTTAATATTGACTGGCACTTGCCTGAAGACTAAGTTTAAAAATCATTTTAATTGTAATACCAACTCCATTCTTGTTCATTTGGCGTTCGTCTAGAATCCATTTAGGGAATCTCCGTTTCATACCCGTATTGTTTTATTAATGATGATAAAATGTTACCAACATCCTTTCATTAACTATAAAATGAACCATCACTGCACACAATGGTTGTCATTTCTATTGTTGCCCTATCCACTCTTTTAAGTCCTCCACAAAGATGTAAAAGGACCATTCGTTCCATGGTTAGTGCGACCTCATCACCATAAACCGATGTAACGGTATATGAGAAGTCTCCGACTCACAAAAGGTCTTATACAATCCAGAACAAGAAACGAATTTTAATTTTTCCTAATTACTTACATTTTAGATACTGAATACACTAGATACTAAATACACTCTCCAAAATCGCTCACGTCCCTGTAGATAAGGAAATGAAGAAAGTCAGCCAGCACTATTCGTGGACCGATGAGCTTTCTTCTTAAATCATTACTGTCCTGCATTTGGAAGAGAAAGCTTATCTGATGCGACCATATGGTGTGCCTGTTTGGCCGAATGAAGAACACGTGTCGAGCATGTCCAGATTTGTTTTAGTATTGGACAGCACAGTCGTGAAACTATTTATGTGATGAAAGTTGAACAGCTTGAATTTTATTGCTTTTTTTTTTTTAATCCGATCGACGATTAACATAAACAATAAATCAATCAAGTCTTCTTCAAACCGTTAATTGAAATTTTGTGTATAGCTTGTCGTTTACTAGGTAACCTTCAATGAAACATACGAGACTGAAAGATAGTCTAGAAAAATCATAGTATGTTAGCAGAAATTCCTCTAACTAAAGAATCAAGAAATGTTTAAAAAAAACTACGATACAGTGGGTAAGTAAATTACTTAAAACGATCTCATAAATCACTTATAACTATCCTTAACCATGTAGTATTACTTAAATTATTTGGATTAATTATTATCAGGTTAGTTGTATTTTTATACCAGGTATTTGTATTTCTTAAGTATAAGTTTCATATTATTACTATTAAGTTTTTGTTTATAGTGAAATCACCTTTAAACCCTTTTTAATTTATTAGCTACATTGTATATGAGTCATACATAACAGAATATCCCTACTCACCCTTCGCATTCAACCTTTTAAATCCTCTCTGTATCATCAGGTTGCCCTTTTAACTCCATTTATCACCTCCAGAACACCCCAAGGACTCCCCTATCAAAGCTCTAACCCCTTTTAACTTAGGTTTAATGAGATCTTTCGCTGCCGCCGCAATCGCCGTAAAGTGCTCGTCCTAGCCTACCGCGATAGCAGTGGGTAACCGCATTGGTGCACTTGGGTTCATCGGACCCTGGTACAAAGGATATTAGCGATTTCCACAGACCGTTACCACATCCGCCGCCGGGTCTGGGGTCGCTGCGAATAATGCAGATGCAAGATGTAACGAAGCATTTTTCACTCATGTGACTTGAGCATATTTTAAGGAATTCAGTAGTATGATTTGTTTATTTTTAGGTCTAATAAATAATCGCAACTGACAAATTTACTTACTCCATATATCCATACTTCTGTCTGTCTGGAAAATGGATTTCGTAATTCCACTGATAATTTAATAATGTTTTAGAATAAATATTTTTGAGTTTCGGAAATCTATTGGCGTAATTCCGTGTCCCTGGATGGGAAAAAGCTGAAAGAAAAAAACGTATTGTTTAAAATCGACCATGGTAATTTACCCCAAAATATTTAAATTCAAATTTATTAAAGATGAAGGAACATTATTACTAAAAGTTAGACGAATATGAAGTATTTTGTTCCATGTTTTGAATTTTACTTTGTGTTTTACTAATCCTATAGATTGTACCGTTGACTGTGGTTACTTTTTGGCAAGCTTACTACTTTTAGGATAGTCTGCAGAGGGACTACAGTAGAGAAAATATCTCCTATCTTCGGAAATATTTTAGGAACACGTTCATTGCCAAGTAAAACAAAAACATTTAATTTTTTTAAGATGTACCGTTTCAAGAAGATCAGCTTGAAATCAAACAAAAGATATGTTGTAAATTGGTATCTCGGAAATAAAATAAACAAATTTTCTTAATTTTACTGGAAAGCAGTTTTAACAGATGTTTCTCTTCGAATAAAAGTATATTTTGTAATTTTTAAAAGGACGCATCTCCCCATACAATTGGTTCAGACATAGTTGTCTATAATTTGGCTAAAGCTAATAGTTCCTGTTCTTCGAAATTATAAGATAATAAATCTATCAGATTTCTTCTAGTTTATTGGAGAGCAGTTGAAAGGATATTAATAGGAATTTTCTCATTATCATTCGAAGTGCATGTTACTCCTCTTACATTTGGTCTAGAAGATTTCATTACATTCTGGGTAAAACACAAACTGTTAAATGAAAAAGTATAATTGATATTACTAAAAATATAGTTTATTTTATGTTATTACATAGTTTGTTATTTGGTTCTAGTCTAATTTTTTAGATAATATTTTTTCTAGATAATGCTCAGTATAAAAGTTTATTCAATAGGTCTTTATCATAGAAAAGGACCGTATGAGCTTGTATTAATGTGAAAAATATTTTATTGTTATATTACAAAATTAATTCAATAGTTAGTTATCGTTTTATTTGGACATATAATCAAGGTTTACGTTATCTGTAACTTCAACTAATTAAATCATTCATCTCATTTATCAATATTCATCTCATGATCTACTTAAAAAAAAGATTGATTATTGATTGCTTCGTGTGCCTACGCATGGCTGTGAGTTAGTTTAATATTGTTTAGTTTTTAATCCTACCATCCAATATTTAAGTTTATAAGAATGGTAACTCTTTACCACTATGATTATAATGATAGGGCTTTCGATTTCCCAATTTCCTCTCAGATGTCCTAATAGACTCTAAGATAAGCATTGTTCACTTAATTATCACACGTGATGAATCTTGAATAACAATTAGTGAATGCTGATGTCTTTTTTGAATTGGAATTCCAAAGAGGTAGGAACTGTGTGGGCTCGATTGAATTCATTACGCAAGTATATATTCTTCTTTTGTCTAAGTTTAGATTCAAGGTCTATTTTGGTTCACAATAGTCCCGATGTATTTATGTTAATTTCATTTGTTAACAAATAATTTTATGCTATCACAATATATACAAATATTCAATTTTTTATTTATTGTTTAGTTGCTCAGGCGTGTGAGGTCTCAATCTTTGCAAAAACCTACAAAAAACATTTAGTTTTCTCTAAGCCGGCCTTTCCTATCACCTGCCCAAATTTTTTAGCAACCTTCCATGCGATACTACGAAGTTTATGCGGAAACATGTATATCTATTTAAAACAATCATAGAAAAGAATCATTGTATATCTGACAAAAAATTCTCTTGGTGGTTCGGCCTATATTAAGTTTCAATGTTCATTTTGGATCGTGATAGTCCCGGTATATTTATTTTCATTTCGCTTTTAAACAACCAATGTTAAGTCATCGCAGTATGTTCAGTTATTCAATTGTTTGTATGTTGTTCGGTTGCCTAAGGTGTGTGGGGTTCCAGTTTGCAATGAACGTGGATCAAATATATTTAGTAGTTGGTCTTCCCTATCACCTGCTGTTGTCACCTGACCAGATGT